>NC_069501.1:550220686-550520686 GCF_027579735.1 Bombina bombina | reverse complement strand
ACACACACTACAGATAAAACAGACACATAGTTGCCAACTGTCCCACTTATCCTGGAACAGTTTTTTTTGGCTACCTGTCCCTTTAAGATCTAGCACAAAACAATGCTAAATTTAAGACAATAGATAATAAACAGTCATAGTCATGTGATCAGGGGGCTGGAAGAAGGTTCCTAGATACAAGGTAATCACAGAGGTAAAAAGTACATTAATATAAATGTGCTGGTTATGCAAAACTGGGGAATGGGTAATAAAGGGATTATCTTTTAAAACAATAACAATTATATGGTAGACTGTTCCTTTAAATGGATATGAAGCCCAATTTTTTTCATTCATGATTCAGATAGAGTATGTGATTTTGAAAAAATTTCTAATTTACTTATATCATACATTTTCTTTGTTCTTTGGTATCTTTTGTTGAAGAGCAGGGACTCATGCTTAGGAGCCGGCCCATTTGTGAAGCACTATATGACAGCAGTTTTGCAAGAATGTTATCAATTTGCAAGAGCACTATTTCCTGCCATGTAGTGTTCCAGACGCCTACCTAGATTTCTCTTCAAAACAGAATAGCATGGGAACTAAGCAAATTTGATAATAGAAGTAAATTTGAAATGTGTTTAAAATGGTCTGATCTGTCCGAGTCACTAAAGAAAATGTTTGGGTTTCATATCCCTTTAAGTGCGTCCCTTGCTTATTTTAATCTATAATTAGTTTAATTGTTCTTTGGCTTTTGATTGTACTCTATTGCCATTGCAAATCTCATTGCTTACAGCATGTTTTTTGTTTATGTAGTCTTCTTTTACACTAAAGGTAAGCAGTGTGTAGACAGGTGTCAGGTAAGGGGTAGCTATAAGATGTTATATACAATACCAGGGAGAGTAGAAGCCAAAGGCATCTCAGCAGTGTTGCACAAATTAGAACATGTTTAATTGCCCCCATTTATAAACTGAGGATTTGCCTAAGGGCTTAAGACATTAGGCTCTTCGTATGATGGGACTGGAATTCAGAGAACATAAAAAAAAATCCAGATTTATTCGAACACTCCTGGGTCTATTAGCCTATAGCCCACAATCACTGCAAGCAAAAAAAATATATAAAAAATTAATAATTTCCTCATAAAATGCCACCTACTTTCAAGAGTGTTTTAGCAAAAGTAAAAAAAATTAAAAAAAATATCTACATATATTGTTCTCCATCCGACTAGCCCCATTATTGAGGTAATATCACTGTCTAATTTCAGGTTGTGTAACATCTATATAAAATAGGGTGCTTTGGGGTGTCCTGCTATACAGATTCTGAATGGTTAATAATTTAACCCTTGCTAGCTTATTTTGGTGAGGTCATGAGGAGCCTGATAATTTAAACTGCAGTAATTAACAGTGCAAAACAGAAAATGCTCTAATATATTAGAGCATTTATTATTGCACTATTTCTTGCTCATAACTTTGCAAAAATGATTAAACTCATAGTTAAAGCCATCTCCAGATCAGCAATGCACTTCTGGGAGTTAGCTGAACACATCTGGTGAGACAATGACAAAAGACAAATGTGTGTAGTCACCAATCCACACCTAGCTCCCAGTAGTGCATTGCTGCTGCTGAGGTTCATCTCTAAATAAAGGTACCCAAGAGAACAAGGTAAATTTGTCAATAGGAGTAAACTAAAAGTATTGCATGCTCTATCATGAAAGATTAGTTATTTACCCTATCCCTGTAAGCAGTCAGTATGGCTTAATTATGCTATTATTATTTTATGTGTTTGTTTTGGGGTGGAGTATTGAGCGGGATATGCAAACCATAAATGGACATAGCTCTGCTGCAAAGTGTCCCTGAAATGTTTTTTAAATGTTGGCAACTAAGGCCAGATGCATAAAAAATGGTATAAAAAATGGTATAAAAAATGGTAGCACAGTTTTAAAAATAAAATGGTTGTGATCCAGATAGTTTTTTGCAGTTGCCATAATAATTTGAGGATGCTACAATGGGCTTGATTTATCAAGCGAGGGCAGACAGGGGCATGCATACATTCACCCCTGTCCGCCCCAGCTCGCCTGTCCTCTCGCATGCAACACCGCTCCCTGCCCACGCACAGCCAATCAGGCGCGAGCAGGAGCTGTCAATCTCCCAGGTCGGACGAGACTGGGGTGATTGAAATTCTCCACATAAGAGGTGGAGAAGAGGGTAGGAAGCAGCGGTCTTATGACCACTGCTCTATAAATACTGACTGCAGGTTCTCTTGTGAGAACTTGCAGTCATAGGGGAGGAGAAGGCTTGATAAATCAAGCCCAATAAGTTGAATGGCAGGCTTAGGGGTTGATTTATTAAGCTGCAGCGGACAAAGGCGCACATATGCGCCCCTGTCCGCCGCAGCTCGCCTCTGGCGGGCTGAATTCCGCTGCCAGAATTTAACATTGTGCGTGAGAGCGATATTTTGCCCTTGCATATTTTGCGCCAGACAGGACGTATGCAATCCATGACTTGGATGCCTTTTTTAGGGTTCTAAACATAAAGAATATTTTTTGAAAAGTGAATCTCATTGTTCTTTTGCACATATTGTGTGGTGTTTTTATGAAAACTAAAAGAAAAGGCTATTCTTTAGTTATCAGAGCTAATCTATCCCACATATACAATTTAATTACATAAATCTATACATTTTCCAAAAGTGAGCACCTTAAAGGGACAGTCTAGTCAGAATTAAACTTTCATGATTCAGATAGGGCATGCAATTTTAAACACCTTTCCAATTTACTTTTATCATCAAATTTGCTTTGTTCTCTTGGTATTCTTTGTTGAAAGCTAAACCTATGTAGGCTCATATAATTTCTAAGCCCCCGAAGGCAGCCTCTTTTTTTCACAGCTAGACAGTGCTAGTCCATGTGTGCCATATAGATAACATTGTGCTCACTCCCGTGGAGTTACTTTTTGAGTCAGCACTGATTGGCTAAAATGCAAGTCTGTCAAAAGAAGTGAAATAAGGGGCCAGACTGCAGAGGCTTTGATACAAGGTAATCACAGAGGGAAAAAAATATTAATAAAACCATGTTGGTTATGCAAAACTGGGGAATGGCTAATAAAGGGATTATCTATCTTTTAAAAACAATAAAAATTCTAGAGTAGACTGTCCCTATAAGGAATATAAAATTCCTAAAAAGGGGTTTCATTGATGGAAGCACTTGCACAGGACTTTAAAAGGACAGTAAACACCCTGATATTTTTAGAAAAAAAAATGTTTCCATAATGAAACAACTTTGCAATATATTTGCATTATTTATTTTACCCCCTTCTCACTTGAGGCCTGATATTCAAAACCTTGACGGCATGGAGAGAAATCACACAAAGCCTTTGGGATTTTTTTAGACCTTCACATAAAGAACAGTACATAACAACATGAACATTTCTCAAGATAAAATTTGTGTTTTTATTTTTTATTAGGGCCTCGACGTACCAACGAGACTTCTTAGAAAATCTTGCCTGAGTGGCGAGGTTTTGAATACCAGGTCTTCGAAATGTACCCTGCTGACTTTTTAAGCATAACCCTGCTATTAGATAACAGCTGCAAAACAATGCCTTTTATTTTTAACTTTATGACATTGGCTAGCTTTGTTGTCTGTGGACTAAAGCCCAGATCGGCTCCTCTAAATATGGTAAATCGTGGGTGGAGTTTGGCTACTGAAAACTTACTGCAATAAAAAGGATGTTAATTTGTTTTAAAAACAGTTAGACTTGCCTGATATCTTAGGTCCGACAGACCTCGCTGAATACGGAGAGCAATACGCTCGCCGTATTCACCATTGCACCAGCAGCTCACAAGAGCTGCTGGTGCAACGCCGCCCCCTGCAGACTCGCGGCCAATCGGCCGCCAGCAGGGGGTGTCAATCAACCCGATTGTACTCGATCGGGTTGATTTCCGGTGATGTGTGTCCGCCTGCTCAAAGCTTTGTGACCGCTGCTTCATAACTGCTGTTTCTGGCAAGCCTGCAGGCTCGCCAGAAACACGGGGCATTAAGCTCCATACGGAGCTTGATACATATGCCCCTTAGCCTGCAATTTTTACTCCCAGAAGCAAACATAGAACTGCGTTGCAAATTGGAATCACATATTCAGCGCAAGGACTTACACAGCAAAAATGGAGACATTTTACTCCATTTTCACTTCGCCACACATAGACCGGCGCAGCAAGCCTTACGCTGAAAATGTGAGCACCGTAACTCCCGTAACTGCCTGAAAATATTAACAAACACCTAACGCATGCGCAATATCTATCTACCTGTCAACCGCAATCCCCCACCACAATAACTAATAAAGTATTTTAACCCCCAATCCGCCATTAACCCACATTGCAATAAACCTAATAAATGTATTAACCCCTAATCCGCCGTTCACCCACATAGCAATCTACCTAATAAAAGTATTAACCCTAATCTGCTATTCACCCACATTGCAATTAAACTAATTAAACTATTAACCCCTAATCCTCCATTTACCCACATCACAATTAACCTAATTAAACTATTAACCCCTATTCCACCATTAACCCACAGCGCAGTTAACCTAATAAATCTAATAACCCCTAAACCACCATTAACCCACATTGCAATTAACCTAATTAATCTATTAACCCCTAAACCGCCAAACCCCCACAACGCAATTAACCTATTTAAATTACTAAGCCCCCTAACCTAACACCCCTTAAATTAACCACAAATTACATAAAATAATAAAATGCTAAATTACAATTAAAATAAAAAATCCTAACAGTAATTAAAAAAAAACTAAGATTAAATTTAAATAATCTAAAATTACAAAAAATAAAAAAGTCTAACATTAGAGAAAATAATAAACCAAATGATCAAAAATAACATTTTTTAAAACTAATCCCTATGAACATAAAAAATCCCCCCAAAATAAAAACACCCCCTAATATAATACTAATCTACCAATAGCCTTTAAAAGGGCTTTTTGTAGGGCATTGCCCTAAGTTAAACAGCTCTTTTGCATTAAAAAAATACTAAGTCCCACCTCTAACAGTAAACCCCCTCCACCCACCAAACCCCCCAAAATAAAAAAACTAACACTAAAGAATCCTAAACTAAAGGGGCATTTGTATGGGAATTGCCATTAAAAAGGCATTCAGCTCTTTTACAAGTGCCCAAATAGGTACTCAACATTCCTGAAGTCCGGCGGAGAAGGTCCTCTTTCAGGCGGCGGTGAAGTCTTCTTTGAACTGGAGACATCTTTCTTCTTCATCCTGGACTAAGCCGGCGCAGAGCGGAGATGACCGCGGAACTGAAGACCGGCGACCGTGGAGCCATAGCGCGTGAAAAATCCTTTTTGTACGATCACCGCTGTACACTGAATAGTGAATGCAAGGTACGCGTTCAAATATGGCGTCACTTGCATTCCTATTGGCTGATTTGAATTTAAAAATTTAAATCCGCCAATAGGAATGCAAGTGACCCCATATTTAAATGCGTAACTTGCATTCACTATTCAGTATATGGCGGTGATCGTACGAAGAGGATCCTCCACGCTCCATGGCTCTGCGATCACCGGTCTTCAGTTCCGCGGTCATCTCCGCTCCGCGCCGTCTTGGTCCTGGATAAAGATGGAAGATGTTGCCGGTTCCAAGAAGACTTCACCGCTGCCTGGAAAAGGACCTTCTCAGCCGTACTTCCGGAATGGTGAGTACCTATTTGGGGTTTAGAGTTTTTTTATTTTTTTAGATTAGGGATTTTGGGCACTTGTAAAAGAGCTGAATGGACTTTTAAGGGCAATGCCCATACACATGCCCCTTTAGGGGCAATGGGTTGTTTAGGATTTTTTAGTGTTAGGTTTTTTTATTTTGGGGGGTTTGGTAGGTGGGGGGTTTTACTGTTAGAGGGGAGATTTAGTATTTTTTTAATGCAAAAGAGCTGTTTAATTTAGGGCAACGCCCTACAAAAAGCCCTTTTAAGGGCTATTGGTAGTTTAGTATTAGATTAGGGGGTGTTTTTATTTTGGGGTGGGATTAGGTTTAATGTTTTTATTTTTGATAATTTGGTTTATTATTTTCTCTGTTAGACTTTTTTATTTTTTGTAATTTTAGATTATTTTAATTTAATCTTAAGTTGTTTTTTTTAAGTACTGTTAGGATTTTTTATTTATTTATTTTTTTAATTTTTATTTTTTAATATTTTTCTGGAAAATAAAACAAACATACAAATATAACAGGACATTCCAGACATCAGAAAACAAGACAGAAAATTTGCCATACCAGGCTATCATCTCATCCTTATTACAATTATAATTTTTATGTTTCTGTTTTAAACAAGTAGTAAACAGTAAACAGTAAACAAAACAAAAAAAAAAAATACAAAAAAAATAAAAAAATAAAACCCCACCAGAGAAAGGGGGGGGGGGCAGTGCTTAGTTCCAATTTGGAAATTCATTTCTAGCAATCGCATTATTTAATGTTTCTGACTCTCTAAAAGGGTATATTAGCCGCTTCTGTTCTATTTCCGAAAAGGCCTGAATAAATCTCCTCCACTTGTCAAGGAAACGTTTGATCTGAGTTTCAGAATTAACTGTTGTATCAAATTGCTCCACTATCAATTGTCCCTTAATTTTATTAATACATTCTATTAGGCTGGGGGCTTTCGTGGACTTCCAATGTTTCAAGATTAATGACCTTCCTATTAATATTGCTGTATTTACAAATTTAAAATTAATCTGTCGTCTGGGAGTTTGATACATAAAGATAATATCCTCGGGGGGCGGAGCCGACGAGCAAACTGAATAGACGCACTTTTTTGGAGCTCCTCATTTATAATGTGATTTAGTGGATTTTTATATCTTTGGGAGATCTCCTATCAGAATTTATTTTGAGCTTACATCAAGACTATCTTGCCTTATGAGCGGAAAGAGTGGTAACGGAGACTTTCACAGAGAATCAGCTCTTAAACTCGGCACTAAGGTCCCTGCTGCAAAGGCGCGAAGCGCCATCTTTACTCAGAATGCAGTTTCTGGATCGATGGGAAAAGAAGACGGAACATTCGCTCCAACTCTACTATAATGAGATACAGCGAGACCTTACTACTATAAGAGATAAGTTTGCAGCCCTGCTGTCTAACCAGCCATTAGAGCGGGAGATATATGAGATCACTGTCTACCCGTCTTTACACAGCACTAACTGCGATACACCAGACCGCACAGATGAGCTCTCTTATGGATCTGTTTCGGAGGTCCCTCCTCAGAACTCACGGACCGGCATATTAGGCTCCAGTGTGCTGAGGGCATCTAAGGTAAAACCACTCACCCTGTCTTACTACGGGCTTGAACACTTAGCGCAATCTGAACAACGCTACTACATTGCAAAGCCCCTGACTTCACAGTTTTCTATGGAGCACACAGTAAAGAGCCGAGCGTACACCAGCTCCCTACCTAAGCAAGACGCCTTACCCGAGCCCTGCGTAGAGCCGGGGCGGAGAGATACAGCCGACCCTCCATGGTGGAAAGGCATTTCTACACAACCGCAGAGACAGCACAATATGGAGGATACCTGGGGAAACAGTCTGAGACATGGAGCAGACGGACCCCGAGTTGGAGTGGGGTAAACATATATCAACTCCTTCACTACTGCAGGTGCCCAACTCTAGCTGAGTCGTTATGGGACTTATAGCAACATTGCAGTCTCCTCTGGGACTAACGCTAAATGCCTGCGAGTGATGTTTCCTAGCTTTAGGTTTGCTTTACAGGTTAACAGAATATTAGGTAACCACGCTACACCTATACTGTCTGGCTGCATAGCTTGGTTTGTGTTGGTAACTCTAAAGGGAAAGGGGGAAAAAAAAAAAAGAATGGCACAGGACTTTCTATTTTACTTATTGAAGTTTAAGACTACATGCCGTGACTCTGTTAAGTTAGCTTTTAAATGTGCATTTTTCCATAGCTAACCTACAGCTACATGGGTTTTTATTGTGCCCTGGAGCGACTCATATACATATTTATATCTCTGCACATCTGGGTCCTGCTTGAATATATGTATATTCCTGTAAAAGGCATGTCTGTGTAATATATATCCATGTTCTGTGTTATTGGCATTGCTCCACCAATTATTAGAGTTATGACTGACAGTGTTTAATACTTGAAAAGCGTACTAAACCAGAATGATTACAATGAGCGGGAAGATAATTCATTACCCTATCTTACAGTCAGGGATCATCCCCCAATAGAGTTCTGTGCTATGGAGTTTACCACACATAGTCCTGGCTACTATGGATGGAGTCAGATCTGTTTGCTCAGCGAGGAACTTTATATGTTATAGTTAATGGTTGCACCAATGTTTCTGCACCTATGTCAGCATCTTCCTTAAGTTAAAACCTTCCCTTACCATAGTGTTATATTCTTTTTATTGAGGGGATTATCTGTACAATGATTACGCTCATGTTAGAATTGTATTGTTTGCTTTGTATTCAAACTCATCTCTACATTTTACATGTCACTAGAAACTTCATTAAGTTCAAACATGTCCTACACTGTGTTTATTAATGTATATTGTTATTTATTCATGGTCACACTTTGTCTTTAGGTGATACTTATGTATCCTTATCCCTCTCTGCTCCTATTACTTTTATTTAGATTAACTTAAAATATATGTGCAATTGTCACAGGCTGACTACAAATGTTTACACTATGCTCCCTTCTGTATTTATGGTTTGTAACACCTGTTTGTCCATTTACTTGTCATATTAGGAGACAGGACAAAACATCCTATGTACATGCATATCTTAGCTAGTATGGTGACCTCCCCAACATATCTTTACAGTATCTTTCCACATTTCAGCAGGGGTTTGAATCACTATTGTGGTCTATACATAACTACATTTTTAAGTGGATGCTTAATTACAGATCCCCCCCTTGGCTAGGGCTCTTTTCTATATTGTCTGACTGCAGACTTTACTACTTATACCTCTTCTTAAAACATATGTCCTGTACGCATCTGTTCCAAGAGTTATGGTTGAAATCCCGGTTACCAGGCAGTTAGTGAATATCTCAGATAATAAGTTCCCTATGTATACTGACTGGGTTTTTCCTTTATCCTTTTTGAGAGCCCAAAATATATATATTACTTAAGCCTCCCTATAATTCACCTAGTTTAACCTAAAACTCTCTTGACTCCAATATAAGGGAAGAGAGCAAATGTTTTCTAATCGTGGTCCCACATAAGCTTAATATCTATTTGGCACATGATATGTTACTCCATGGCTGCTCCATGTTCCTGTGTCTCAGCAGCTTTGAGGCACCGATGTTTGCAGCCTTTTCTCTGCTTCAATGATTATTGCACTGATTTCCATGTATGTATAAATATGCTTATATTTTTATTTTTGTACTTTCTCATTCGCCCGCAGAGATGTGTCTATGTTTGGGCGCTAGTGGGTTCATTTAATGTATTTAATACTCTTTGCTCTTATAACTGTACATTGAAATACGTTATGTTTATGCCTTATTGTATCTATGTCTCCAGGATATGACATTGCTTATGTGGAGTTCCATATTTATGTAAAATTATTTGTCTCTGTTGGGCTCCTCCCCTCCCTTTCCCGCCGGTACTGACTGCCTGCGGGTCATACCCCTATGCCTTTTTCCCACACTGCCTATAGTTGGTAATCCCTTAGGGGTGGAGCTCCTCTAGAAATCTCTTATGTTTCATATATACTAATGTCCCCCACCCCTCTTTAACTCTATATTTAGATAATTACTCCGCTTTGATGGAGCTATGCCCATCCCAGTAGTCATGTAAATAACAAGCCCTCCCTGTGAAGTCCACCCTTATATCCATCCAATAAGGCTTTCCATACCTGCTCTCATGCCCTATTTGGCTCCGCCCCCCCACTCCCCTCCCCACTCCACTTTGAGCGGCTCTTGCCCGCTGCGTCCCCTTATCCCCCTCCCCGCTAAATTGGCCCATAAGTGGCCAAACACAAGCCAATCCATGTTTATCTTACTTTATTAGTTTATATTATGCTACAAACGCTTATCAGGATAATGTGGAGAATATATTCTATTTCCCCCCTCCCTCTACCCCCATAAAACCAACCCTTCCTTGCTTTTATATTTTCTAAATTAATAACTTATGGTGTATTTATCCATCACAAGGTTGGGTCATTTCTAGTCTACATACCATATAAAAAAATAAAATCTGAGGTCTCAATCTGGATAGTCCAAAATCTTTACTAATACCTTTAATAAGTGGGATTTATATGCCCCTTCTGTTTAGATTTATTGCCTAGTAAACCTCCATGCTCCTTCATAACACTAACCAGCTATAGCTTCTCCATTCTTTTACCACTCACCATAGAGTATTACTCTTTATATTTTTGAATCTATACAATGTGGGCACATCTAGTATTGTTTATCTGGCAAGATCATGGTATTAGTATTGTACTATTCTCTTTTGTTATTATTGTTGGACGTTTCATTATTGTTATATTTGTTTATGACTTCAATAAAAAGCTATTAAAAAAAAAAAAAAAAAAAAAATAGAAGTAAAGATAATATCCTCTTTTTCTAATTTGATCTTTTTCCCATTGATCCTGTTCAGCCAGAAATTTAGCTTACCCCAGAATTTTTGAATCTTTGGACAGGACCATAAACAATGTGTCATATCCGCAAATGGGAAACTGCATCTAGCACATTTATTTTCGGCATTTTTATCCCATTTTGCTTTTACAGCAGGTGTAATATATACCTTATTTATCACTTTCATTTGGGACTCTCTCCAACCTATGGATAGTGTTGCTTTGTCTACCAAATTGAAACTTTTTTGTAGCCTTTCTATTGGCTGTCGCCAGCTTGCTTTCTTGAAACTTTTTTATTATCTTATACCAAAAGGAGATAGAATAGTTTCCTTGACTATATACATTCAATACTATATTCATCTTTTCGCCTAAGCTATCTTGCATAGATTCTTTGTTAAAAGTTTCTAAAAAATGCCGTATTTGCAAATACGCATAAAATTCATTATTAGGGATTCCAAACTCACTTCTTAAATCCTGAAATGTTCTACAGGCTTTAGTTTCCCTGTCTTGCAATTGTTGTATGTAAATTAGGCCCTTCCTCTTCCATCTATGAAAGACCTTCGACTCTCTTGCTGGTATAAAATTAGGGTTCCCCACTATTGTCAGATACTTTGAATATTCTGGGCTAACTCGTAGTAATTTCAACAGTTTATGCCATGCAGCAATTATATTCTTAATGGTGGATAGCTTTTTAACTTTATCTGGTAATTTCCCTTTATGATGTAGTAGAGCTTTTAAGCCATATGGGGCCACTAAAAATTCTTCTATATCATTTGTGGCGAAATAATTTGCCTCTGTTAGCCATTCTAATGCGAATTTACCCATGCATATTAAATTATATAGCTCTATATCTGGAAAAGCTAAGCCAGCCCCTGTTTTAAATAGTGACAAGTTATATAATGCAATCGCTTTCCATTTGTTGCCCCATAAAAATTTTAGACAGTCCCGTTTAAATGATACTAAGTCCTTACGATTGATAAATCTGGGTAAGGTTTGTAGTAAGTACAGAATTTTAGGGAATAGGATCATTTTAATTAGATTTATTTTGCCTGACAAGGTCAATGGAAATTTAGCCCAACTAGCCATATCCTTAGACAATTTTGCCCAGATTTGTGGGTAATTTAGTGTATACCAATTTTCGGGGTCTCTGGACAGTGTAATGCCTAAATACTTTAACTTTCCATTTGCATTCTTAAATGGAGCATTCTTATAGCTATCTTTTTTTTCTATTAACCACAAAATCTCTGATTTATTAACATTTACTTTATGGCCTGCAAACTTACCGAAATCTCCCAGAATTTGAATTAGTAAGGGAATATTTCTTTGCGTGTCTCTTAGGAAAACCAATAAATCGTCCGCGTATAATAGAAGCGTAATTCTTCTATTCCCTAGCCAGATCCCATCTATTTCCTTTCTCAAATATATAGCTAAAGGTTCAATAGCTAAATTGAACAAATAAGGGGATAGCAGGCACCCTTGTCTAATTCCTTTCTGTAAAGTAAAGTTTTGTGATATATTTCCATTTATCAAGATGTTAGCCTGTGGTTCGTTATATATCAGTTGTACCAGTCTGAGGAAAGAACCTATGATTCCAAAGTTTCTAATTGTTGTAAATAGGTGATCCCATGTAATCCTATCGAAAGCTTTTTCAGCATCTATAGATGTGATGGCCATATCTGTTTGAATCCCAGTTCCCTTTTTTTTTTCTGGTTCCAGTAATAGTCTATTATCAACTGTAATTTCCTCAGATTGGTTGTAGACGTCCTATTAGGCATAAAGCCGACTTGATCTTTATGGATTAATGGGGTCATCATTTTCTTTAATCTTTGGGCAATTATGTTCATAAGAAGTTTATAGTCACTATTTAACAGTGAGATGGGTCTATATGAGCCCATCTCTTCCGGGTTCTTACCTTTTTTCAAGACTAATGAAATTGTTGAAGTTGTAAAATATTTGGACTGCATTTTATTATTAATATATATTGTATTAAAAAGGCCTTGTAGGGATTATTTCTTCCTTCAGAATTTTATAAAGTTCTATCGGAACCTGGTCTGGGCCAGGTGCCTTGTTACCCGCCGTTTTATTGATTGCTTTCCTTATTTCTTCCTGTGATATAGGTCTATTCAGCTCGTCTAAATCTTCTTTATCTAGCTTTGGTAATCTGATTTTATCCCAAAAATCTGCTTTTGCTTCCAAATTGGTCTTATCCTTTGTATACAAATTTTGATAATATTTATATATGTACTCGTTTATTTCTTTTATATTGGTCAATCTCTCTGATCCCTTTCTAATCGTCTCTATAGCACGCTTCTTCTTCTTAACCCTCACTAGATTTGCCAGAAATTTACCAGCCCTACCACTGTGTCTATAAAAAAACGCCCTCGTTCTCAGATCTTCTTGTCTTAGTTTCTGCATAAGAAAAGTGTCTCTTCCTAGTTTGGCCCTTATGTATTTGTCCCAAAGTATCCCTGATCTATCACTTAAAAATGCATTGTAGCAGTTTCGTACTTGCCCTGCCAGCTGTACCTCTTTCTGTTGTGCTATCCGCTTATTTCTAACTAGGTACGCCTTAATTTCCCCTCTAATGAATGCTTTAAAAGCCTCCCAGAAGATTTCATATTTGTTTTCATATTCCTTATTGGAATATATATATTCCTGCCATTTTCTCTTTAGCCAGTCTTTAAATTGTATATTAGTACTTAAATGCGTCGGGAAGAAAAACTTTGCTGGATCTCTTTTGACCCTTTTAAACTTAAAATTTAATAAAATAATAGCATGGTCCGATATTAGCACCTCTTTAATATCGGCTAATATTTCTGTACCTAATAGGTTTTCTGAGATCAAGAAAACATCTATCCTGGACATAGTTTTATGACTGTGAGATATACACGAAAAACATTTTACATCAGGGTTCTGAATTCTCCAAATGTCTTTAAGTCTTAAATTATTACACAAATTCTTAAGTAACTTAGTTTCTGCTCGGCTATTACTATTCCTAGAGGGTTTTAGCCTGTCTAATGTTGGATACATCACCATATTTAAATCACCTCCCAGTATTATATTTTCCGTACCATATTTCATTAGTTTGACTTGAATCTTGTTCAAAAAAACTTTATCTAGGCTATTTGGACCGTAGATATTGCATAGAATCAAAGATCTTTCATATACTATAATGTGTAATATTGCAAACCTTCCTTCTATATCTAGTTCTTTCCCCACAATTTTGTAATATAATTTTTTATTAAATAAGAACGCTACACCCCTTTTTCTTGCCGTGCAGGGTGTTGCAATCACCTCCTCAACCCATCCTACTTTAAGTTTGTCTAATTCCTGTTTTTTCAAATGTGTCTCTTGTAGCATAATTATATCTGCATTATTTTTTTTACATTGTTTCAAAATATTCTTCCTTTTCCATAATGAGGAAATCCCTCCCACATTCCATGATATTACTTTTAATTGTTCAACCATCAGACATTATAGCATACCCTCTAGCGCATTGCGGGAAGAGAAAAAAAAAAGGGGAGGAAGGGGGGGGCCCCTTGGGTAAGGGAAAAACAGATATGGGAAAATAATGACACAACAAAGAACATAATAAGCAATAAACAAAGCATCATATAAAAACCAGATACAGAGGAAACCTCCTCCGTATCGCCCAAAAATGCTGAGAACATCCTGCTCAGCTAGAACTATAACCATGACATCTCTTGGAGGCCCTGGCCTATTAATCATAGTATTAAAACTATTAATCCTCTTGTGCTTCATTCTTCCTTAGAACCTGATTAATATAATTTTGGATTAATTCCTATATCTGCATTCTGTTACTAAGAATGCTGTCTAGCGTATAGGAAATCTTTCGCTTCTTCGTAATTATTCAGTAGAACGTTTCCTTGTTCGTTAAAAATTTTAATTTTGGCTGGATATATAATTCAGGCTTTCAGACCTGTTTTGATTAAGCTTGTACAAATAGGTACCATTTCTTTACGTTTTTTTGACGTTTCTACTGAAAAATCTTGGAAAATCAAAATGTTATACTCTCCTATCTTTACTGGGAATTTTTTCCTATATTGGCTCATAATCGTGGCTTTATCTTGAAAATTCAAGTACTTAACAATAACTGGTCTAATCTTAGCCTTGCCATCCGCATAGGTTCTAGCACTACCTACTCTGTGCGCTCTTTCAACCTGTATCCCTTGGGGGGGGGGGGATTTGCATACCCAACCCTTGAGGTAGCTGTATTGCAGTAAAGTGTATTAAATCCTGAAATTCCTCTATCTCTGGGAGTCCTATAATTCTGACTTTGCTTCGTCTAGCTCGGTCTTCTAATTCTTCGACCTTATTTTGCAGTATATGTATTTGGCTAGATTGTTCCTTCAGTTTAGTCTCATGTCTGGCATTCATATCCTCTATATCTGATATTCTGGTTTCTGCTTCTTGTAACCTCTCTGAAAACTGTTTAACTTCTGCCCTTAGTTCTGAAATATCCCTCTTTAGCTGGTCAAACTGGGGCAGCATAATGTCTGATAATTGTTTTACTAGGTCCTGAGACTCCATCGTATTTATATTTGTTGTCTCTAGTAAGCTTCTATTCTCTATGTCTAAACTATTTCTTTTTAGGCTTTTTTTTTTCTTTCCCTTTTGGCGGCATTGCCGGTGAGTGACTGACTATGGCAATGCCTAATTATACGTCAAGAAACCTATATACTATTGAGATTGCTTTTACTCTCTTGACCTATAAATAATTTATAGCGCCTATTACCTCAAATACAGATTGCAATATCCCTACAGCAACCTAAGATTATTAACAATTTTCCCTTTAATTGCTATCTCTTCGCTTAGGTTTCAGTTACCCAAATCTTTCACAGTTTAAACAGGTTAGATTGCTCCTACTTATCTTTTCATCCACAAACTTAGTTTTCAACAAATGTTTATACTCTTTTAGATAATGTCCGAGCTTGTGACAAGTTTTTTAGTTGTCCTCAGCTTAAAGCCAGCATTCTTTTAAACACAGTGTATCACCTTATATATGGATATCAATATAGCAATATTCCTTAAGTACCCAAAACCCCAGCAAATTTCTAAGCAAACCCTTATGATATGTTATTATACATATTCTTTCAAAACACTGGCTAACCACAATTAAACATTTAACTTTCTAGAAATTTCTTAAATTACTACCAGTATTCAGCATTGATCTTAGCCTATTACAATACTTTGGGAACTTAGAGCTTTGTTTCATGCCACAGAAACGAAGGGTGTAACTTAATATATAGCTCTTAGGGTTCTCTGAGCAGTCCCACTCCTAATAAACGTTCTTATGGTTAATTTTCCAGATGTCTCTAGAGCTATCTCATTCTATTACTGCTAAGAGCAAGCTGCAGCTGTCTACTTGCACCCAGTCTAGCCGATGCTTCGCCCTGTTCCTGCTTGGCCGTTATAATTGCCTTCTTGCTATAGGCTCCTGTATAGTCAAATACATAAATCTCAAATCAGCAGCATTCAATAACCGTTATAGGCTTGTATAACAGACTTCCACCAGTCAGTTATTTTTCTTCCAGCAAAACGTTTGTGTTAGTCTTTGAATATATGCAGCAAACACCCTTAAATGTGAGCCATATCAATTAGCCCAGACAAATATGGGCTATTTTCTCCTCTTTCCTAACCCGCCAGGACTTCACCCACCTTGCGGTACCTGGCTAACAACAAAGCTGTAATGTAAAAATTTACCGCACTTTCTTTGGTTAGGCAAAGAACACCTGTTAAGACTCTCCTGGAAACTTTATTTGTATTTATTCTTCGTGGGGGGGACCCTGCTTGCATCGGTATGTCGTTTCCTGTAAGGGGGGCTTATTACACTGGTCGCCCTTTCACACATAGGCCTTGTCTACTTGAGGCAGTCCTCCATCTTTAGACAATACTCCACCGAGTCTTTACATACTCCCCCGTGGGAATTATCAACAGTGGATACCTGGCCTTATCCCGTCTCCCTTAGTCTTCGTTCCCCCCGCACAGATTCTTCCAAATAATAGAAAAAGTACCTTACATTTGAGGTTGTTTGCTGTCTCTCCGGTCTTGCCAGCGTATTTGTGCCTTGCCGGTTCTACGTGGCTCTCCGCAGCGGAGCTCTGTTCCTCCAAGAGGTGACCCAGGCAATGGGTCTGTTGTTACGCCTATTACGTGGCGGCCGTACTGCTCACCCTCCGTCGGGTTCCAAGCTTCCCGCTACTGCTGCGGGCACCAGGCAGATCGCCTAAAGGTCAGGCTTGTCGAGCCAAATACTCGGAGCACTTGGAGCTTGTTGCGCGCTGTCTCCCAACCGAAGCGCTACCACACGCAGCATCCGTGCAGCTCCGCCCCTTCCGGCCACCTCCAGTAACGTTGAGCAAGTCCCTGAATCAAAACTGAATTCTTACTTCTTGATTGAAGGACACAGCTTTGTCAGGATTTTTTATTTTAATTGTAATTAAGTATTTCCTTATTTTATTTAATTTGGGGTTAATTTAGGGAGTGTTAGGTTAGGGGGCTTAGTCATTTAAATAGGTTAATTGCGTTGTGGGGGCTTGGCGGTTTAGGGGATAATAGATTAATTAGGTTAATTGTGATGTGGGTTAATGGGGGTTAAGGGGTTAATAGCTTTATTAGGTTAATTGCGATGTGGGTTAATGGCGGATTAGGGGTTAATAGTTTAACTAGGCTAATTGCGATGTGGGTGAATGGCGGATTAGGGGTTAATAGTTTAATTAGGTTCATTGTGATGTGGGTGAATGGGGGATTAGGGGTTAACACTTTTATTAGGTAGATTGTGTTGTAGGTGAATGGTGAATTAGGGGTTAATAGTTTAATTAGACATATTGCATTGTGGGGGGCTGTCTGTTTAGGGGTTAATACTTTTATTACTAGTTGCGATGTGGGGAGATTGCGTATATAGTGTTTTTTACGTGTCGCAATTATTTTTGGGCGACGTGTTAGACTTTTAAGGAAGATTTAACAATTTTTTTATTTTCTTAGGCGCTGGCAGTTTCTAACGTGCTGTAAGTCAGAAATTTGTATTTACGCACATTTCTGGACATCGCTAGTTTATCCAACTTACTGCACTTTATGAACTGCCGCGCCGCATATGTGATTCACCGATGTGCCAGGGGAAATTACGGGCGACGCGGGTTTCAGCAATTATGCTGAATATGTAATCTCGCCCAACGTGTTTACTTTCCTTTTAAGTAAAATAAGATTAGGTGGGGGCGGAGCTAACTCCCGAGCAGAACAGTCGCAGTAATAGTGAGCTCCTGGAAGAAAAAAGTTTATTTAATTAGCTATCTGCGGTTGAAAGACTTAAATTTTGTATTATTAACCTCAGCACTGCGCTCCTGACTTGGTGGAGAGGATAACTTAAAAAAAAAAAAAAAAACAATTTGAGGAGCCTTGAGTGCCGATTCTATACTTGACCGGCTCTACAGGGAACAGACACAGTCTTTTGCCTCCGGCTAAGTACATTGGGCCAAGGCTGTCTCCGGAGGGTCGGGGCTCCGCTCCGGAGATACAAGCAACAAAGAGGAGGAATTCTGCACCGTCTTAGAAGACTGGATCTGGACTTCGCCTAACTGATACTCCTGGCGCCATTCCAAGCTACAGGCGCATTGACCGCGACCGGTGCGGATCACAACAGACACTGATCTACAGGAGTTCTGGTGGACGCTGCGGGCTGGGGTGAGTGTTTGTTACCCCCTATAATTAGACCGGAGGGTCGGGGCTCCGCTCCGGGTCTATCTGTGGTGCTGCCGCAGTATTAGCTAACTGGGGGCCCGTAAGTCCACTCAGAGTTTTGCTCCCCACATGCCCCACTGTGATACAAGGAGCAGTGCTAGCTGAATCTGGGACTGGTTGTCAATATAGGCTTGTACGCACCACCGGAGGCTATATTCTCGGCACAGATCCTGTATAGTAAAGAAGCGCTGAGACTTAGTGAAAGGGCGCGAAAGGAGGCCATCTTACTTAGCCCTATTTAACGCTGCTATAGTGGCGAGCCTGCACAGTTTCAAATAGAGACATTTCACAAATATTACATATAGTGGCATGCAGTATTGCTTATGGTCTCCCAGTATTGCCCTCCCTTGCAACGTTATCCTGCTCAGCATAGGGAGGTAGGGAGCTTTGAAATATTAAAACATAGCTAGTTGGCTTCTCTTTACACGGCTCACAAATAAATCTGCTTATATACAGGGAATCTGCCCTGAGGCAGGTTGCCTGCTACTGAGGTCAAACCAACACAGTTTTCAGACTTTTGGCCCCCTAACTTAACACCAGCTGTCACCTGACTTAAATACCATTGCTGTTTGGCAGGTCTCTGTGCTACTTAATAGGGTTGCTGTCACACCCACAACCAGCTGCCAAGTCTCTCTTCTCCCTTTCCCGTTGGCCCACGTGCCCACAGGTCATATCCACCTCCCTTTTACCCTCCATAGTTCAGAAGGAACATCTCCCCAGGAGAGAGACTGTTGGTATTTGCAAAAGAAGGACCTACAAGCAAGAACCACTTCTCCTGAGCAGCCACTTATTTAGCATTAGACTGCCCCTTGAGACGTGTAGGAAGCTGGTCTCCTTTTCATTTTCTGGGCACCATCACCAAAGTTACAGTTGTGTTGTTGTGTTTATATTTCTGAAACCATAGCATTGGTTTCATCTATCTGGCCCCCCAAAGAATAATACCCAGGGATCATCCTAAACAGCCAGCTGCATTTACATCATCTTTACCCTGGCAAGTATCAGGCGTTGGGAGTATTTGAATTGTTGGCACAGGGCTAAGGGATCCATATTGCCCATTTACTAAATGCCACCTACTCATTTAGCAGTCTATCCCACTGCGTGCTCTCTCTATTGAGATCTCCTACCCAGAGACTCTGTCACGATTTCCGTTCATCGCCGCGGCTCCCGGAGCTCTCCTGTTGTGTTTACGTCACGTTGCCTAGCAACGTGACGTATTTTCTGACACTCCCTCTGATGTCACGGACCTCTCTCTCAGCCTTTAAATCTCGGCGGGAGATATTGTTTGGGGACCGTTTGTAAATCCTGTCTTCGGATCTGTGAGTAATCTGTTGATTTTTCAAATTCCTCTACCTTCCTTCTGAGATTTACCTGTGCCTGAATTCCTTACCAATTCCTAAGAACCTCAATCTCTGGATTTAATCTGCCTTGTTTATCTGACATTGCTTGTCTAAATTGTTGCAAACCTGCAAGGAAGGAGCATTAATCATTTGTTTGCTAATAACCTGCTTAAAGGGACATTATCTTTATTTGTTGTAAACCTGCAAAGAAGGAGCTTTAATCATTTGTTTGCTGATAACCTGCTTAAAGGGACATTATCTTTATTTGTTGTAAACCTGCAAAGAAGGAGCTTTAATCATTTGTTTGCTGATAACCTGCTTAAAGGGACATTATCTTTATTTGTTGCAAACCTGCAAAGAAGGAGCATTAATCATTTGTTTGCTAGTAACCTGCTTAAAGGGACATTATTTTATTTGTTGCAAACCTGCAAAGAAGGAGCATTAATCATTTGTTTGCTAATAACCTGCTTAAAGGGACATTATCTTTATTTGTTGTAAACCTGCAAAGAAGGAGCATTAATCATTTGTTTGCTAGTAACCTGCTTAAAGGGACATTATCTTATTTGTTGCAAACCTGCAAAGAAGGAGCATTTATTATTTGTTTGCTAATAACCTGCTTAAAGGGACATTATCTTTATTTGTTGCAAACCTGCAAAGAAGGAGCATTTATCTATTGTTTGCTGATAACCTGCTTAAAGGGACATTATTTCCAATTATCATTTGTTTACCGGTAACCTGCTTAAAGAGACATTATTTCAGTATTTCCTGTAATCAAGAAGATATACAGTGTTACTATTTCTTTTGGGAGAACCTTGTATCCTACTTATTTGTTTCCTGAGTGGGTCACGTCCTGGATATTCCTCAGTGTGCTAGCGTGTGTTCTATCTTTCACGCTAGCAATTGGGTTAGATCCTGGGCTGACTATATACGGCTGACAGACTCCTGCAAAAGTTTAATTTCTCAACCCGACCACACAACAGCTTGTTGCTCCTATATTTTGCAGCCACACCAGCCCAGGCCTCACCAAGACCTGCGTACTTAGTAAAGTTTCTCAAGTTTACAAATTCCTACTGCATCCCACTTGAGGTCAATCCTCCCCACTGACCAATATTTCAGCTGCATGGTCATCACTGGAACTAATTTGCAGCCATAAATCACAGCCTGCAGCACATACTGAACTGTTTACTGACCGTATCTCTTAATTAAGCTGAGTGACTTCATTGTCTACATAACTTCACGTAATGGCTGCTGCATCAGCTCAGGTGTCTCTGAACTTTGTATTCAGGGTGTAGTATTTATGATCTAACCTGCTCTTCATTCTTTCAGGTTCTCTTGCCAATTTAGCTTAGATCTGACACACACCCCTATTTATCACTACTAGCTGGGAGCACACGACCGAGTTCTGGATTTGGTTAATAGAATTCAAGCTTCACATTGCCCTGTACATACCTAGACCACGCTAACAGGCTAGATCAGGCTTTATACACATTCCCCTCTGCACAACCACGAGAACAATTCTTACCTAGCTTACACTCAGGTAAAACACTTTATAAAACTACGCCACTACAAAGGATAATTTTAAATAACACTATTTTGGTATCTACTGCCTGCACTTAGTCTACAGGGTGCACGCTTCACGTTAGCCCTGCACATATTCAATTGGATCTACTATACATTCCCCACTGTACACCCTTAATAACAATTTGGGTCAAGTTTACATATAGGCAATTGTACGTTACAGAGCCATATCTTGAGAACCCTGCTAGAAGTTACATTGGATTGGTATTTACCGTAATTTCAGATTGTCTGCCTGACCTTGCTACCACTGCTTTTTATTCCCTCACCTCTCCGCTCCCACTCGGCTTCTCTGGGTGGGTCACTTCCAACTTCCCTTCCCCTTCCTTCGGGTCGTATCCCCAATTTCCCTGAGGTGAGGGACCAGAGTTGAGTTATTGTATGTAAGTGTTTGCATTTAACATGTGATTGCTACAATTTGTATGGTAAACAGCCCCGCTCTGCAGTACTTATAGTAATGTATATGTAGTGTGATAGGAGCGCCTAAAGGTGGATTCCTGCTGCTAAAAAAGTTCTTCCCTCAAAGAGAACTAAACGGTGGATAAAAGAGAAAAATGGGGTTTATTTAGCAGCGCTAATAGAAGCTTGGAAATGATGATACCAATCTAACTAATGTATTATACAATCTTGTTTATTTAAAAATTCTTATAACACATAAAAACAACAGCAAATGCTATTCCTAATTAATAAAGGGACTCCCTTATTCAACACTTTTAAAAACAGACTAGAACCATATATTGATAAACCCTAGAATTCCAGGTATAAAAGAATTAATTCTATAGATAACATATGGCAAGCAACAAATTGGTGAATTAAATTTGTAAAAGGCACAAATATATCAATCTTAATATATTAAAAGCAAATAGATACAGCGCTAATGTTCAAAATGTTATTGGAAGGTGAGCGTAACGGTGAGCGTAAGAATTCTTGATAAAGCCCAGAAGGGTGAAACGCGTTGAATGGGACCTGCTACACTCTACTAAACTTCATCTACCACTGTCACAAAGCTGTGTGACCCTGCAACTTTAAACTTTTCTCCTGACCCTGTAAGTTAAAATTTACCTTTGGCAACTTCAGGGTACACAGTGTTACTGCTAAACACTGACCAAAGATTTCTTCAAACCTCAAAAAGTCTGAGGGAACCCAGATGAAAGTAATATTTGGGCTATAAGAAGAAAGGAAAACAAAAAAAGGATAACTACATTAACAGAATGGATCTTCACCTCTGACCTCTGAATCAAAGAGAAGGTCAGGTGACTCATCAGAAGCACCAGGATCAAACAGTCTGTGAATCCCTCATAGTGAAGAATATCAGCGGTTGCAACCAGGACAGAATAAGGTACCTCTACACTAATTTGCACTGCAGTTTTTTAAATCACGCAAACTGAACTTTAAAGACATCAAGGTATTCATATGTTAAATTTACCATTTCCATTAACCACGACTGTTTTGGCTCTGAATTCAGAATAACGGCTGCTTTTTGCCTTTTAACTATCCAGCACACCTGAGCCAATTATATGTATAAGGAGAGTAACTGTGTAACTTGATAACGATATTTGTTACTAAAGAACTGCAAAGCTGTTACGCTAAATTTCTAATCACAGTTGTACCGAAACCGTTACGCTCACCTTCCAATAACATTTTGAACATTAGCGCTGTATCTATTTGCTTTCAATATATTAAGATTGATATATTTGTGCCTTTTACAAATTTAATTCACCAATTTGTTGCTTGCCATATGTTATCTATAGAATTAATTATTTTATACCTGGAATTCTAGGGTTTATCAATATATGGTTCTAGTCTGTTTTTAAAAGTGTTGAATAAGGGAGACGTCCCTTTATTAATTAGGAATAGCATTTGCTGTTGTTTTTATGTGTTATAAGAATTTTTAAATAAACAAGATTGTATAATACATTAGTTAGATTGGTATCATCATTTCCAAGCTTCTATTAGCGCTGCTAAATAAACCCCATTTTTCTCTTGTACTTATAGTAATGCTCAACCTTTCTATATGATATGATTAATTAACCCTTTTCTTTTCAGCAGAATTTTACAGCCTTTTGCAAATCTAATTCACGCTCACTGTGTTTAGGGTGTTTTGTCTTCATCTAGTCCTAACAACATGCCGCACTTAGGTAGGAAGCCTCTTAAATCAGCATTGAAATCTAAGAAGACAGTCTATGATCACTTCTCACAGCAATCTAAGGGCCCAGACATGGAACTCCAAGGAGAGTTAAGTGACCCTGACTCGCAAGATGAGGAGTCCCAAGCTAGTATCCAATCTGCGTCTGCCTCACAACATTACATCACCGAGAAATCTCTAAAGAAATTACTGGCCTCACAGACTAAATTCATTACGCAGGAAATTCAGCGAAGTTCAGCAGAACTCAAAAAAGAGATCTCGGAGATTGGGGAGAGAGTAGATGCCCTAGAAAGGAAGCAGGACGACATGGTGGTGGATCAATCTAACCTCTTAGCCTACTCAGAAAGCCTGGCTGATCAAATCTCTCAACTGGAACTCAAGGTGGCAGATGGGGAGGACAGATCCAGGCGTAATAACATCAGATTCTGAGGAATCTCAGAATCGGTAGCGCCTGCCGACTTGCAGGAATTTTTGAGGGAACTGTTTCACTCTTTGTTTGGTAGCCCAGAGGGCTTGACCGTCACCATGGAGCATGCGCACAGGGCATTGCGTGCTAGAAACGTGGCTCAAGATAAACCGCGGGATGTCAAAGTATGCTTCCACAGTTTTCTATATAAGGATAGGCTGATGCAGGCAGCCTTTAAGAAACCATCTTTAAGCGAGAAATTTAAGGATATCCAGCTCCTTCCTGACCTTTCGGCTCACACCCT
Organism: Bombina bombina; assembly: GCF_027579735.1. NCBI lineage: Eukaryota > Metazoa > Chordata > Amphibia > Anura > Bombinatoridae > Bombina > Bombina bombina. The sequence goes on along the minus strand of NC_069501.1, from coordinate 550,496,608 downwards.
ACAGCAGAGACGCCACTATCAATCTGTCACTATAACCCTGCGGAAAAACAATATTAAGTACAGATGGGGATACCCCACTCGCCTCATCATCACCAGGGACAATCAAACCTTAGTGGCCGCAACACTGGCCCAGGGCCTAACTCTCCTCACCAACTGGGGCCTTAGACCAGAGCCCCCTCCCCAACGGGACCCTCCCTATCCTAAGTTGCGGGCCTCCGCCCCAGAGTGGACTGTAAATGATCACAGAGCCAAAAGGGCAAAACTGCCTCAGCCCACAGCCGTCTCTTAACTCCTGGGGCTCGCTTTCCTCAACCATCATATGGGACAAATTTTGCTATTAAAATATAGCCACTTAGTGGTTCTCTGTTCTTAGATTTACAGGATTTATGTTTGCAATACCTGTTGAATGTGTTTTGTTTAAGTTTGTTCTGCTGATTACTATATTATTACATTATTGTTCTCTAGCAAGTTACTCAGTACACTTATATTGTTAGTTTGTATTTTAGTACTTCTTTATAGCAGAGCGGGGCTGATGTTGATGATGCTCTTAGCTTTGTGTACCTTAGCTTAATTTCCTCAACTGCTCCGCCCTCACACAGAAGTCCACTCAAGGACTCATCGAGGTGGACTATTTCCACCACACTTCTGAGCACTTCTCTTAGTGCTCCTTCTCCCCACCCCTCCCTACTCTACTACTCTCTCTATCCTCCCCCCAACCCACAACACAGTCTAGATACCTTATAGAGCGCTACACTCCCACCCTTCCCATCGGATATGTCCACTATTAGGCTTTTGACACATAATGTCAGAGGTCTTAACTCACCTCATAAACGTAGCTTGTTACTTAGGTCGTTGAAACACCATAACCCAGATGTGGTATTCCTTCAGGAGACCCATTGGCTTGACAAGGAGCCTCTTAGGCTCATCTCTAAGTCCTATACCCATATTGAAACTGCCTCTTATACCAAAAAAGCCAGAGGAGTAGCGATATTGTTGCACAAGCGTTTGGCCTTCGAACTGGTACAGGTTATCAGAGACCCCCAGGCAAGATATGTTATTCTTATCTGTAAAATAAATCATGTCGCTTATACCCTAGTGTCCGTATATCTCCCGAATTCCAAGCAGCCTCGCTACCTCAAACACATCCTCCATGCCATCTCTCAGGTCCAACAGGGAAGGGTCCTCATAGCGGGGGACTTTAACATGGTCTGGGACCACTCGATAGACAGAAGACCCAGGTCTACAGATCTAACATCTTCCCCAGCTAAACAACTTTCACACAGTTTCCGGCAAATAATATCTGCTTCGGGACTGTATGATATATGGAGGGCTCTACACCCCAGAGATCATGACTTTACCCACTTCTCACACCCCCACAAGTTATATTCAAGGCTTGATTACCTCTTCTCCACTGCTGACTCCCTTGATTTAGTTAAGATGGCCAAAATGTCCCTCTGTGTCTGGTCTGATCATGACCAAGTCCAGGCCGACATAACTTCCACTAACACTATTCATATTAGACCCAAATGGAGATTGCCCCACCAGATTCTAGAGGACATACCCTTTAGAGAGGAACTCCGCAGAGACATCACCCACTTCATTCAAACTAATGACAATCTATCGGTCAGGGATCACACATTATGGGGGGCAGCTAAAGCTACTATCAGAGCTCTACTTATTACAAAACAATTGCATCTTAGAAAGCAGGCAGGCCTCACCCTCTCACAAGCCCATATCAGGTTGAGACAACTGGAAGCAAGCAATAGAAGTACAGTCACAGCAGAATCCACATCTCAAATTATTGAGATTAAAGACCACATCTCCATGATCGAATTGCGCAGAACCCAACTTAACCTCACCAAGCTTAAGCATTTATTTTACTATAAAGGTAATAAGGCCGATACACTGCTAGCGAACAAAATTAGGAACAGGCTAGGGGCATCCCGGATTCACTCCATACGATCATCAGGATTGCTTCTTCAGATCCCGTCTCAGATAGGTGAGGCGTTTGCCGACTACTATGCCAAGCTCTATAATATAGCCACAGCTGAGTCTCCTGGGTCCTCTTCTCAGGAGGTCCTGGAGACTTATCTTAAAACCCTGTCACTTCCCATGCTCGCCCCGGAACAACGAGACACCTTATGCTCCCCCTTTTCTCTTCCAGAAGTCTTGAGAGTTATTAAGAACGCGAAGTCCTTCAAGTCCCCTGGCCCGGATGGTTACCCGGCTCATTTCTATAAGGCCTATGCCCAAGAACTTGCCCCGTTGCTGCTAACGTTTTATAATTTGGCTAGAAAGGAAGGTTGCTTTAAAAGTGAATTTCTAGAAGCCAATATTGTCACCATCCTCAAGCCTGACAAGGACCCATCGCTTTGTGCGAGTTACAGGCCCATTTCTTTGATAAACACGGACATCAAGTTCTATTCAAAGATACTAGCCAACCGTCTCGCCAATTTTCTACCTTCCCTTATCGACCCGGATCAGGTGGGATTCGTCCCCCTCCAAGAGGGACCAGACAACACGAGGCGTCTCCTTAACATACTTACTTTTGCCTCACGACTTCGTAGGCCACTCGCGGTCATCTCTCTTGACGCTGAGAAGGCGTTCGACCAGGTCAGATGGCAATATCTTTGGGCAGTCCTCAAGAGATTCCACTTTCCCCCCGACTTCATAGCGGCCGTTCAGGCCCTCTACTCCACTCCTACTGCATCCGTGAGTGGCCTGGGTTTTCACTCCCCACTCTTTTCCATCACAAACGGCACCAGACAGGGGTGTCCCCTCTCGCCGCTTCTGTTTGCCCTTTCAATAGAACCCCTGGCAGAGCAGATTAGATCTGACCCCCAAATTAAAGGTGTCACTCTGTCGGGCACCTAGCACAAAATTGCACACTTTGCCGACGATGTAACTCTCTTCTCGTCACAACCTGAGCAGGGGATTCCCAGACTCCTAGATATACTCACCATGTTCGGGGGCCCATTCTTACTACAAGCTAAACCTGGCAAAAACTCAAGTGTACACGCAAGGGTTTACAAGTGCGCAATTAGTCCCCCTCACTAAGACTTACAAGTTTAATTGGACAGAACAATCTGTTCTACACTTGGGTGTCAGAATTTCTAGTAACCTTCCTCAAATAATTAAAGACAACTACCTCCCTCTCCTTACTTCACTTCGCTCCCTACGGAAGGACTGGAACCTCCAGCATGTATCTTGGCTGGGTAGGATCACGGCGTTGAAAATGTCTTTCCTCCCCAGGTTGACATATCTTTTCCGCTGTCTACCCATTAAAATTCCGAGACATTTGCTTCTTCAATTCCAGAGCGGGTTCACCAAATTTATCTGGATGGATAAACCACCTAGAGTCGCACATAGAGTACTTCAACTCCCTAAATCCTCGGGGGGCATAGCTTCTCCGTCCGTGGTAAGGTATTATGAGGGCGCAATGCTTACCCATGTTTCACAATGGGGGGTAAAGTCTTCGGATGCTAAATGGAAGTCCATCGAACAGGCCTCGCTGCCTTTTCAAATCACCTTACGGGACCTAATCTGGACCCCTCCACATTGCCGAAGGGAGCTGGCCTTAATCAACCCCGTCGTCTGTGAATGCCTTGGTTTCTGGGATAGAATACGGCACCATCCACATGTAGCCCCACATCCCTCCCCAGTCGCCTCCATTGCAGGTCTTCTCTCAGGTCTACAAGACTCTCACCCCAATAAATGGTCCCAATTAGGAATTAATAGTATATCGGACCTTTGGTCCTCGTCCCCCCAAGACTCTTTTAAACAACTATCCCAAATTAGTGTCGATGCCCAAGTCCCGTCATATTTACCCTTTGAATACCAGAGGATCAAGAGTTTCCTAAGTAGTTGGGGCTTTAAACCCAGTCTAGATAGACCATTAACTCTATGGGAGTCCATTTGGGCCAGGGGAGATAGGTTATGTAGGCCCCTTTCTATTCACTATGTGCTGTTAGGCGGGTCACAGAGCCAGGAAATCCCTAACCATCTGTCCCGCTGGGAAACGCTGACGGGGAGGCACACTACTCCTGAGGAGTGGGAGCGAGCCTTTTCCCTGACCCAGAAAGCTATCCATTGCACAACGTTGTACGAGACCTATTTTAAACTTCTATCTCACTGGTACTATGTGCCTACTAGGTTAGCGAAAATATTCCTGAATGTTTCCCCCAATTGCTGGCGAAATTGTGGACACAGGGGTAATGCTCTACACATATGGTGGGAGTGTCCCGTGATTCAACCGCTATGGCAAAAGTGCTTCTTGGTTCTACGGACTATTGGCATTAGGCTTCCCAGGCTGTTTGCTTCAGCTCTTCTTAATCTAAACCTACACCCTCTACCTAAAAATCATGCGTATATTTGCATCTACCTGTTTATGGCTATAAAATACTCTATTGCTTGCTCCTGGAAAAAGGAACAGCCCCCTAGCTGGTCAGTGATCTGTAACAATATGGCCTATGTATACACAATGGAAAAGGATATCTTTTACAAATTAAATAAATCTGACCTATTTGAGTTGATCTGGGCTGACTGGAAGGAGTCTCACAACACAGACTGGAAACCCAACGCAACTGCTCAAGACACATAGCCCCTTGACTGCTCCTTCCCTATGTCTGTAACTCATTCAACATATCTGTGACCTCATCTGGACTGCCCTCTCTTTCTCCTTTTTTCTAGCTTTCTCCCCCTCCCCTCCCCCCTCTTTATCATTGAGGTTTTCTCGATTCTCAGTCATTATGACCCCCCCCCCCCCCATATTCTCAGACTTGTCAGCCATGGATTAAGGCTTGACAAGTCGGGTATATACTTAGCATTCTGTAATAGGTGAAAGTGCTTATTTCCACTCTGGACGCAACCAAATACCTGTTATTTTTCTAAGCTTTGTTTTGATGGTTTGGAGCTGCATCTCCTCAGCTAATGTACATATATCCTATTGTTTCTCAATAAAAAAAAATTTTAAATAAAAAAAAGATTAGGTTCAGTTGCAAGATATTTTTTATTTTAAAGAAGTTTTTATTTTGAAAAAATAACAGATTTTACAAAACGTAGATAAGAATATTTCCATAGCGTAACAATGAGGTACAGCAGTAAAAGTGCTTTTGGATTAAAGGTCCATTACATCATACATAAAAGTGCAACAAGTTCAGTACATAGGTTCAGTGCAGAAGCCTGTATGACCCATGCTTCTATATTACAGTCTCTGGGATATTACATGAGTTACAACATATATTAAAGGGACAGTATACACTCATTTTCATATAACTGCATGTAATAGACACTACTATAAAGAATAAGATGCACAGATACTGATATAAAAATCCAGTATAAAACTGTTTAAAAACTTACTTAGAAGCTGTCAGTTTGGCTCTGTTGAAAAGGTAGCTGGAAAGCCCACTGCAAGTGGCAAATAAGACACTCCCCTCCCTCCCCCTTCTTTTGCATATGAAAAGACCCTTTACACAAACAGGAGCAAGCTGGAGAAGGTAGCTGACAGTATTCACATAATACTTTGGGGCTTGGTTAGGAGTCTGAAAATCAGAGCAATGTTATTTAAAAAATAAGCAAAACTATACATTTATTTTTAAAAAAAACTTGATGGGCTTTATAAATAGATCATCTACAAAACATTTATGCAAAGAAAAAATGAGTGTATAATGTCCCTTTAAATAGCGTTATCCTCAAAAGGTTACTGGCAACAGGCTAAGATGGTGTCTAAGGGCAAAGCCTGATGTTTGGTATAGTGGATTGTTCTCATGCCATGTTTCACTAGCGCAGCGAAGGGGGTTACTCACACAGCGATGAACAGCAAATTTAACTATATATGTATATGATTATATACATATATATTTATGTGTTAATATGTGTATACATATATATTTATGTGTTTATATGTGTATATACATATATATTTATGTGTTTATATGTGTATATACATATATATATTTATGTGTTTATATGTGTATATACATATATATTTATGTGTTAATATGTGTATACATATATATTTATGTGTTTATATGTGTATATACATATATATTTATGTGTTTATATGTGTATATACATATATATATTTATGTGTTTATATGTGTATATACATATATATTTATGTGTTAATATGTGTATATACATATATATTTATAGGGAACACCCAGTTCCCATAGAGAGCAATGTAAAGGCACTTTCTCCCATAAAAACTGGTTAGTGCCGTAGTTTTTTTATGGGGGGAAAAATGCTACATTTTTGAAAATTGTGGAATTTCTAATTTTCACAACTTGAAATGCACCTGCTGATTTCTGTAAGCTAACCCTGCTACATATTATCACCTAACTGGTTTTAGCTGATAACAGAACAATGCATTTTATACTAACAATATGACTGTGACTAACCTTGTTGTCTGCAAGCAAATAAGGCAAGTGGTGCATGGAGTTTGGCTACTAAAAACAAGTTGAGCAAGCAAGATGCCAATTTGTTAAAAAAAAACATTTAGACATGGCCTATATTTATTTATAGAAAAACAACAGAAATATATTCTCATTACAATGGGCCAGATTACTAGTGGCGCATTAGGAGTTATGCGCAAGCAAAAACACAATTTATGCTTACCTGATTTATTTCTCTTGTGGTGTATCCAGTCCACGTATCATCCATTACTTGTGGGATATTCTCCTTCCCAACAGGAAGTTGCAAGGAGAACACCCACAGCAGAGCTGCTATATAGCTCCTCCCCTAACTGCCATATCCAGTCATTTGACCGAAACAAGCCGAGAAAGGAGAAACCATAGGGTGCAGTGGTGACTGTAGTTTAAATCTAAATTTTGACCTGCCTTAAACTGACAGGCCGGGCCGTGGACTGGATACACCACAAGAGAAATAAATTTATCATGTAAGCATAAATTGTGTTTTCTCTTGTAAGGTGTATCCAGTCCACGGATCATCCATTACTTGTGGGATACCAATACCAAAGCTAAAGTACACAGATGAAGGGAGGGACAAGGTAAGTACTTAAACGGAAGGTACCACTGCCTGTAGAACCTTTCTCCCAAAAATAGCCTCCGAAGAAGCAAAAGTATCAAATTTGTAGAATTTTGAAAAAGTATGAAGCAAAGACCCAGTCGCCGCCTTGCAAATCTGTTCAACAGAAGCCTCATTTTTAAAGGCCCAAGTGGAAGCCACAGCTCTAGTAGAATGAGCTGTAATCCTTTCAGGGGGTTGCTGTCCTGCAGTCTCATAGGCTAAGCGTATTACGCTTCTTAGCCAAAAAGAAAGAGAGGTTGCCGAAGCCTTTTGACCTCTCCTCTGTCCAGAGTAAACAACAAACAAAGCAGATGTTTGACGAAAATCTTTAGTAGCTTGTAAGTAAAACTTTAAAGCACGGACTATGTCCAGATTATGTAAAAGACGTTCCTTCTTTGAAGAAGGATTAGGGCACAATGATGGAACAACAATCTCTTGATTGATATTCTTAGTAGATACCACCTTAGGCAAAAACCCAGGTTTTGTACGCAGAACTACCTTATCTGCATGGAAGATCAGATAAGGAGAATCACATTGTAAAGCAGATAACTCGGAGACTCTACGAGCCGAGGAAATAGCCATCAAAAAAAGAACTTTCCAAGATAAAAGTTTAATATCTATGGAATGAAGAGGTTCAAACGGAACCCCTTGAAGAACTTTAAGAACCAAGTTTAAGCTCCATGGAGGAGCAACAGGTTTAAACACAGGCTTGATTCTAACCAAAGCCTGACAAAATGCCTGAACGTCTGGAACATCTGCCAGACGCTTGTGCAAAAGAATAGACAGGGCAGAAATCTGTCCCTTTAAAGAACTACAAAGCAGAGAAGAAAGAGCGCCTCCTAGTGTAGCCAATATATCACAGGTGAAGAGTAAAGAACAATAAACATACTCACAATGTAGAAAGGCAGAGATAATGCCTAGGAGAACGGATCCATTGTTTGACCTGTGTTTGTTTTTATTATTTTATCAAAAAATTTATTAAAACTTTTTATCTTTATACTGGAGTCCTCCTTTATATCCATCTGACGTTCATCAGCAGTTTACCTGGGGTTTTCATCTCACTGCAGCAGCATAGCCTTGGTACATATGTGCACTAGGTCACCGCAATATACCTAGTACGCTTCATTTGCACTATAGTGTGCAACACAATTTGTGAGTATTCCTTTGCGATCGCAATTTGACATCCACTATATCTCCACAATTGATTTGCACTAGGGGTCGCCCTCTTTTTTCTTTTTTTTTCCTATATTTAAAGAACTAGCTGATAATCCTTTTTCCAAACCCTCTTGGAGAAAAGACAATATCCTGGGAATCCTAACCTTACTCCATAAGTAATTCTTGGATTCACACCAATAAATATATTTACGCCATATCTTCTGGTAGATTTTCCTGGTGACAGGCTTTCTTGCCTGTATTAAGGTATCAATGACTGACTCGGAGAAGCCACGCTTTGATAAAATCAAGCGTTCAATCTCCAGGAAGTCAGTCTCAGAGAAATTGTAGTAGAAGGTCTTGTCTCAAAGGCAGAGTCCAAGGTGGAAAGGATGACATGTCCACTAGGTCTGCATACCAGGTCCTGCATGGCCACGCAGGTGCTATCAAGATCACTGATGCTCTTTCCTGTTTGATTTTGGCAATCAGTCGAGGGAGCAGAGGAAACTGTGGAAACACATAAGCCAGGTTGAAAGACCAAGGCGCTGCTAGAGCATCTATCAGCGTCGCTTCTGGGTCCCTGGACCTGGAACCGTAACAAGGAAGCTTGGCGTTCTGGCGAGACGCCATGAGATCCAGTTCTGGTTTGCCCCAACGATGAATCAATTGAGCAAACACCTCCGGATGGAGTTCCCACTCCCCCGGATGAAAAGTCTGACGACTTAGAAAATCCGCCTCCCAGTTCTCTACACCTGGGATATGGATCGCTGAGAGGTGGCAAGAGTGTCTCTCTGCCCAGCGAATTATCTTGGAGACTTCTAACATCGCTAGGGAACTCCTTGTTCCCCCTTGATGGTTGATGTAAGCCACAGTCGTGATGTTGTCCGACTGAAATCTGATGAACCTCAGAGTTGATAACTGAGGCCAAGCTTGAAGAGCATTGAATATCGCTCTCAATTCCAGAATATTTATTGGAAGGAGTTTCTCCTCCTGAGTCCGCGATCCCTGAGCCTTCAGGGAGTTCCAGACTGCAGCCCAACCTAAAAGGCTGGCATCTGTCGTTACAATTGTCCAATCTGGCCTGCGAAAGGTCATACCTTTGGACAGGTGGACCCGAGATAGCCACCAGAGAAGAGAATCTCTGGTCTCTTGATCCAGATTTAGTAGAGGGGACAAATCTGTGTAATCCCTATTCCACTGACTGAGCATGCATAGTTGCAGTGGTCTGAGATGTAGGCGCGCAAACGGAACTATGTCCATTGCCGCTACCATTAAGCCGATTACCTCCATGCACTGAGCCACCGAAGGGCGCGGAATAGAATGGAGAACACGGCAAGAATTTAGAAGTTTTGATAACCTGGACTCCGTCAGGTAAATTTTCATTTCTACAGAATCTATCAGAGTCCCAAGGAAGGAGACTCTTGTGAGTGGGGATAGAGAACTCTTTTCCTCGTTCACTTTCCACCCGTGCAACCTCAGAAATGCCAGAACTATGTCCATATGGGACTTGGCAATTTGGAAATTTGACGCCTGTATCAGGATGTCGTCTAGATAAGGGGCCACTGCTATGCCCCGCGGCCTTAGGACCGCCAGAAGCGCACCCAGAACCTTTGTAAAAATTCTTGGGGCTGTAGCTAACCCGAAGGGAAGAGCCACAAACTGGTAATGTCTGTCCAGAAAGGCAAACCTTAGGAACCGATGATGATCTTTGTGTATCGGAATGTGAAGGTAAGCATCCTTTAGATCCACCGTAGTCATATATTGACCCTCCTGGATCATAGGTAGGATGGTCCGAATAGTTTCCATTTTGAATGATGGAACTCTGAGGAATTTGTTTAAGATCTTTAGATCCAAGATTGGTCTGAAGGTTCCCTCTTTTTTGGGAACCACAAACAGATTTGAGTAAAATCCCTGTCCCTGTTCCTCCTTTGGAACTGGATGGATCACTCCCATAACTAGGAGGTCTTGCACACAGTGTAAGAATGCCTCTTTCTTTATCTGGTTGACAGATAATCATGAAAGGTGAAATCTCCCTTGTGGAGGAGAAGCCTTGAAGTCCAGAAGATACCCCTGAGATATAATCTCCAACGCCCAGGGATCCTGAACATCTCTTGCCCACGCCTGGGCGAAGAGAGAAAGTCTGCCCCCTACTAGATCCGTTACCGGATAGGGGGCCATTCCTTCATGCTGTCTTAGAGGCAGCAGCAGGCTTTTTGGCCTGCTTTCCTTTGTTCCAGGACTGGTTAGGTTTCCAGGCCGTCTTGGACTGAGCAAAAGTTCCCTCTTGTTTTGTAGCAGAGGAAGTTGATGCTGCACTTGCCTTGAAGTTTCGAAAGGCACGAAAATTAGACTGTTTGGCCCTTGATTTGGACCTGTCCTGAGGAAGGGCATGACCTTTACCTCCAGTAATGTCAGCAATAATTTCCTTCAAACCAGGCCCGAATAGAGTCTGCCCCTTGAAGGGAATGTTAAGTAGTTTAGACTTTGAAGTCACGTCAGCTGACCAAGATTTGAGCCATAGCGCCCTACGCGCCTGGATGGCAAATCCAGAATTCTTAGCCGTTAGTTTAGTCAAATGAACAATGGCATCAGAAACAAAAGAATTAGCTAGCTTAAGTGCTCTAAGCTTGTTAAGTATGTCCTCCAAAGGAGTCGTTGTCTGTAAAGCCTCTTCCAGAGACTCAAACCAGAACGCTGCAGCAGCAGTGACAGGAGCAATGCATGCAAGGGGCTGTAGGATAAAACCTTGTTGAATAAACATTTTCTTAAGGTAACCTTCTAATTTTTTATCCATAGGATCTGAAAAAGCACAACTGTCCTCGACAGGGATAGTAGTACGCTTTGCTAAAGTAGAAACTGCTCCCTCCACCTTAGGGACCGTTTGCCATAAATCCCGTGTGGTGGCATCTATGGGAAACATTTTTCTAAAAATAGGGGGGGGGGGAAACGGCACACCGGGTCCATCCCACTCTTTATTAATAATTTCTGTAAACCTTTTAGGTATTGGAAAAACCTCAGTACACACCGGCACTGCAAAGTATTTATCCAGTCTACACAATTTCTCTGGCACTGCAATTGTGTCACAGTCATTCAGAGCAGCTAAAACCTCCCTAAGCAAAACACGGAGGTTCTCAAGCTTAAATTTGAAAGTAGAAATATCAGAATCAGGTTTCCCTGAGTCAGAGATATCACCCACAGACTGAAGCTCTCCTTCCTCAGCTTCTGCATATTGTGAGGCAGTATCAGACATTGCTCTTAAAGCGTCTGTATGCTCTGTATTACGCCTAACACCAGAGCTATAACGCTTTCCTCTAAATTCATGTAGTCTGGCTAATACCGCTGACAGTGTATTATCCATGACTGCCGCCATGTCTTGTAAAATAATCGCTATGGGCGTCCTTGATGTACTTGGCGCCATTTGAGCGTGAGTCCCTTGAGCGGGAGTCAAAGGGTCTGACACGTGGGGAGAGATAGTCGGCATAACTTCCCCCTCGTCAGAATCCTCTGGTGATAAATTTTTTAAAGATAAAAGCTGATCTTTATTGTTTAAAGTGAAATCAATACATTTAGTACACATTCTCATATGGGGTTCCACCATGGCTTTTAAACATAATGAACAAGGAGTTTCCTCTATGTCAGACATGTTTATACAGACTAGCAATGAGACTAGCAAGCTTGGAAAACACTTTAAATCAAGTTAACAAGCAAATATAAAAAACGGTACTGTGCCTTTAAGAGAACCAAATTTTGTCAAAATTTGAAAAACAGGGAAAAAAAGGCAGTAATTCAAACGAAATTTTTACAGTGTATGTAATCGGTTAGCAGAGCATTGCACCCACTTGCAAATGGATGATTAACCCCTTAATGCAAAAAACGGATCAAAAAAATGAATTAAACGTTTTTTAAACAGTCACAACAACTGCCACAGCTCAGCTGTGGCCCTACCTTCCTCAATAAACGACGTTTGAAGCCTTTAGAGCCCTTCAGAGATGTCCTATAGCATGCAGGGGACTGCTGAGGGAAGCTGAATGTCTCTGTCTGTAATTTTAACTGCGCAAAAAAGCGCTAAAATAGGCCCCTCCCACTCATACTACAACAGTGGAAAGCCTCAGGAAACTGTTTCTAGGCAAAAATCAAGCCAGCCATGTGGAAAAAAATAGGCCCCAATAAGTTTTATCACCAAAGCATATATAAAAACGATTAAACATGCCAGCAAACGTTTTATATTGCCATATTATCAGAGTATATATCTCTGGTAGTAAGCCTGATACAAGTCGCTATTAAATCACTGTTTTTAGGCTTAACTTACATTAATCCAGTATCAGCAGCATTTTCTAGCAATTCCATACCTAGAAAAACTTAAAACTGCACATACCTCATTGCAGGATAACCTGCACGCCATTCTCCCTCTGAAGTTACCTCACTCCTCAGACATATGTGAGAACAGCAGTGGATCTTAGTTACTTCTGCTAAGATCATAGAAAACGCAGGCAGATTCTTCTTCTAAATGCTGCCTGAGATAAAATAGTACAACTCCGGTACCATTTAAAAATAATAAACTTTTGATTGAAGACAAAACTAACTATATTTCACCACTTTCATCTTACTACCTCCATCTTTGTTGAGAGTTGCAAGAGAATGACTGGATATGGCAGTTAGGGGAGGAGCTATATAGCAGCTCTGCTGTGGGTGTCCTCTTGCAACTTCCTGTTGGGAAGGAGAATATCCCACAAGTAATGGATGATCCCTAGACTGGATACACCTTACAAGGGAAAAGGGGTTTATCGCAGCTGTGTGCACACGTCAGGTTTACTGCTCGTATTTAAAGTTGAAAGTAAATGCGAACACGTGAGCACAATTGCGATTTATGCTACAATAATTACTGCGTCCTCTGGTTAACTGTTTTACAAAACAAAAAAGTGTCACAAAAACACATAAAAATACATTACAAAGTACAGTCACACTCATAATGTCACCATCTAATAAAAATTACTATTGCACAAAAAAGTTATAAGGGCTCACAGCTATAAGGTCTCATGGGTTAGGGGAAAAAGCAGGCAAATGACTTTAACATAGAGATACATTCATATACATGTCTAAATATGCATATATATGTATTCATGTATTTATATGTGTATATATGTATTTACAGACATATATACACATATAAACACATAAATACATATGTACACACAAATAGACATATATATATAAGTGCATTGGTGCCCTTTGCAGTTAAGTAGATGAAAACATATTAAAGCATATTTATGCAATATTCATATTTAATAAAGTGCTATATACTGTGTGTGTATTTACTGTACATATTTCACATTCCAATGTTCTTCAAATAGGGGACTATGTTATAGATATTCTTATATATATTCTTATATGTTTTACTTTGTGAATTTAATGTATTTTTGAAAATATACACTCAATTCAAATCTGATGACTGCAACACATTCCAATTGGGACAGGACTAATAGTGAAATAAGAAGGTGATGTGAAACAGATGAGGCAATCATGTAATCATAGTATATAAAGAGCCTCCAAAAACGGTCTAGTACTTTAAGAGCAAGGATGGGTCAAGGCTCAGCAATCTGCCAACAGATGCGTCAGTGAATAATCTAACACTTTGAGAACAACTTTCCCTAAAGACAAATCGGTAGGATTTTGGGCATTTCACCTTTTACAGTGCACAATATAATTAAAAGATTTAAGGAATCCGGTTAAATCTCGGTGCGTAAAGGGCAAGGCCGATAACCACTTCTGAATGTGTGCGTGATCTCCGATCCCTCAGATGTCACTGTCTCAAAAACTGTCATGAGTCTGTAATGGATATCCTGACATGGGCTCTGTAATACTTTGGTAAACCTTTACCAGTCAACACCATTCGCTGCTGCATCCACAGATGCAAGTTAAGGCTTTACTATGCAAAGCAGAAGCCATACATCAACATTGTCCAGAAGCGCCGCTGTCTTCTCTGGGCTCTATCTCATCTGAGATAGACAGTAGCACAGTGGAATTTTGTTTTGTGGACCGACAAGTCAACATTTTAAATCGTTTTTGGAAAGAACAACAGTTGTGTTCTCCGGGCCAAAGAGGGAAAGGACCATCCAAGCTGTTATCAGCATCAGGTCCAAAAGCCAGCATCTGTCATGGTATGGGGGGTGTCATTGCCCATGGCATGGGTAACTTGCACATCTGTAAGGGCACCATTAATGCAGAAAGATATGTATACATTTTGGAGCAACATCCAGACATCGTCTTTTCCAGGGACGTCCCTGCATTTTCCAGCAGGACAACGCCAAACCACTTTCTGCCTGGATTACAAGCGCATGGTTGCGTAAGCAGATAGTGCAGGTGCTAGCATGGCCTGCCCGCAGTCCTGACCTGTCTCTGACAATGTGTGGCGCATTATGTAGCTCAAAATAAGGCAACCAAGGCCATGTACAGTTGCACAGTGGTAAACAGTCGACTGTCCCAACTTTTTTTGAGTGTGTTGCAGTCATCAGATTTGAAATGAGTATATATTTTCAAAAATACATTAAAGGGACAGTAAACCTAAAAAATAATGTTATATAATTCTGCACATAGTGCAGAATTATAAAACATTATCTTAGCGACCGCTTTCAAAATCAAAGGATTTTAGAGATTTTAGCTGTCAAATTTCCAATTACCTGTTCTGCCCTCCATGATCTTCTGATTAGGTCTTCTTTTTCAAAAGCGCTTCCCTCTGGTCTGGTAGCAGGAGCGTGCTACATTCAGTTCAATAGCGCGATCAGCCTGCAAAGAGCTTTTAAAAAAGAAGATCTAATCCGAAGATCATGGAGAGCAGAACAGGTAAGTGGAACTTTGACATCTAAAATCTCTAAAATCCTTTGATTTTGAAAGCTGTCGCTAAGATAATGTTTTATAATTCTGCACTATGTGCAGAATTATATAACATTATTTTTTAGGTTTACTGTCCCTTTAAATTCACAAAGTAAAACATCAAATAATGTGTTAATAATGTGTTTCAATATAGTACAAGGTGAAATTAATTTTCAAATGACTCTTTTAGTTGTTTTTTTTGCATTTTCCATACTGTCCCAACTTTTTCGGAATTGGGGTTGTATATAAAAATAGAAAAATGTATTTATCCATAAATAGAACATATTCTTCTATGTGAAGAACATTACTATGTGAAATATTCATATTTTCATGTCAGGTTAGCACACTATATACGCATGTTTGAGTGTGAGTAGGGTGTTTTTTTTCCACTTTGTTGCTCCAATGACTTCTACGGGGGAATAGAACCGCGCAATATTATAAGTTCGACTTATTACACACATCGGGTTAGTGCACAAGCAAAAAGTGTTAACTTTTAACTTGTAATACGAGTACTACCGACACGTTCAAAAAACGTACTTCTAGTGGAGTTAGCTCTTTAGCGTTAAATACCGCTCCACTTGTAATCTGGCCCAAAGTGTTTATACTTCGTGTAAAGAGTGTCTGCATGTGAAAATCTAAGGGTGTGGGAGTAATTGTGGGTTGTGCATAATGCTGGAAAACAGCATGGAAAAGTGTGCTTAGAAGTTGAGAGTGCCTGGAGCAGTCATTAATGTTACACCCCAAATGTCAAAAGTGCCAGCTGCCCTGAATTTGCAAGGTATTGTATTTTTATTTATTTTTTATATTCAGAGCACAATGAAGAACGGACAATAAAGGTGGAAAAAAATAAATAAATAAAGGTAGAAATATTTAACTAAAGATAAGGTTTTTTAATTTTGTGGCCAACTTTTTCCTTCTGAAATTTTAGAGTCTAACTCCACCCCTTTGGGGGGTGCAAAAGAGTTGTTTAAATAAGAGTAAGTTAGCGCCTAGGCAAATGCACATGGGTGCAGAGAGTGAATGTGGTGTGTGTATGCAAAGGTAGAAGAGAGCCTAAAGGATGTGTATAAGGCTAGAAGGCAAAAGAATGCCTAGGATTAGGGAGGGGGGGGGCTAGGGGGGTGTAACATTTTGGGAAAGAGCTAGTAGATTTGAAGCATAAAGATTTTAAAGTGTATTGGTGGGTGTAAATGTGGCAGTTTGCCTGGGGGTGTCATGTGAATAGTGGGAGGTGGACTTTTTTCTGAAGCTCATCACCTCTCCCTGCAACATGGGAGAGGTGATTAGCTTAGTTGGGCAATAGTAAAGAAAACTTTTTTCCAATAAAAAGCAACACTGCTTGTATTTGTTTAAAACATAAACAGTGCCACCATGTTAATTACAGCATGCAGTATTTCCCAGAAAACACCCTGCCTGCCAGATCATTATTAGTGGGCAGGTAGAGCCATACTGATGAAAGGTCTGCCCGCTGTCTCTTCTGTACCTTCCCCAGCTAGGGCAAATCTTCCAGTTTCCAGGGACTACCCAGCCCTGTCCACAGCACGTCAGCCACACCTCTCCATGATACAGTCACTGCCTGCCCCTCCTGTCATCACTCAAACCCAAGCCCCTCTCACCCAGGAAATTTCGTATGTTAAAGAAACAGTATACACTTATTTGCATATAACTGCATGTAATAGACACTATTATAAAGAATAAGATGCACAGATACTGATATAAAAATCCAGTATAAAACTATTTAAAAACTTACTTAGAAGCTCTTAGTTTAGCTCTGTTGGAAAGTAGTGTGAAATAAGACACTCCCCCCTCCCCTTTATTTTGCATATGAAAAGACCCTTTACACAAACAGGAGAAAGCTGGAGAAGGTAGCTGACGGTATTCTCAGAAATAATTGGGGCTTGGTTAGGAGTCTGAAAATCAGAGCAATGTTATTTAAAAATAAGCAAAACTATAAATTTTTTTAAAAAAAAACCTTTATGGGCTATATAAATAGATCATCCACAAAACATTTATGCAAAGAAAAAATGAGTGTATAATGTCCCTTTTTTTTTTTTTTTTTTTTTTTTTTTTTTTTAAAAAGGTTTATTAGATTTATACATCAGTTACAAATCTTAAACAATCAATCTTTCCAGTTTTGACAAAATCATAGTATAACATTTTCATACTGTTTACTTCATGTTTCAACTAATATATAATGCAGTATATATTTACCCAATCTTGGTCTCAAACAGAGAAAATTAAATCTTTTAGGGAGGATACCTGTCCATAAAGCATAATAAACATAAAGATATAAAGAGGTATTCCTTTTTCCCCCTTTCTATTATCATAAAGAAAGAAAGCATAAGAAAAAAAAAACTAACAGACCTTTGTCCTTTCCCCTTTTCAACCACAGAAACAACACAAAAAAAAAAATCTTTCTGTCTATATTGGTGCCTTTTCCCCCCCTGGGATCTGTATATACAATATTCAATTTAAAGTTATAACATCTTAAATCACATAGAAATATTTACGTCTTATAAAATAACAAAAAAAAAAAAAAAAAAAAATTCTCTCTCTCCTCTCTTCCCCCTCCCTCTGATATCTAGGCCTGATCGGGCATTTCAAAAAGCCATTCTCCTCTCAATCTGCAATTTTCCATATAGATTGTATTTTTGAAGTTTCCAATTATTTTCTTTTGCTCTTCGATCTCTCTAGATTTAATCCACTTCTCCCATTTGCTAAAGAAACGTGTTATGTTGTTGTCAATGTGGTATATAGTGTCTTGTAATTCTATGAGAAATTGGTGATGAATAATTTCCCCAAGATTCCCAAAGGAAGGTGGTTTGGCCTGTTTCCATCCTTTTAATATAAGATTTCTAGCTAACAAAATTATCATCGTTATAAATTTCCGATTTTGTAGGTGTTCTTTTTTGTAGTGAAAAAAAAAGATCTGATCTGGTTGTAAGAGTATTTGAGTTTGATAAACTTTGCTCAGCCAGAAATTTATCTTTCCCCAAAAACCTTGTATCTTGGGGCATAGCCAAAAGCTATGGATTAGGTTTGTCTTTGGTTGTCTGCATTTAATGCAGAACGCTCCTTCCCCTGTGCCACCCCATTTAGCAATCTTCTCAGGTGTGATATATACCATCCACATTAACTTTACGTGCTGTTCACGCATAGGGATAGCTAATGATGCTTCCTCCACTCTTTCCACGCTTTTTAGTATTACTTGCGTAGTAAGATTCGGAAAGTGAACTTCCCTCCATTTTACAGTTCCACTTTCAATATGTTGTTTGTAGTTTATATTATTTAATAGGTTATATAGCGGGGATATTGAGTATTTACCACTTTTGATAAGATTAATTACCGGAACTAGTGGTGCAAGATCCCAGTTATTCCCTTGTATTTGTATTAATTTAAGGCAATAATGCCTAATTTGTAAAAATGAAAAATAATGTTTCTCAGAGAGGAGATATTTATTTTTAATTGTTTCGAAATCTTCAACTTGAATTATTCCCTGGTTATTTTTTGTTAGTTGAATAATGTTGGATAATCCCTTTTCTTGCCAGTCTGAAAATATTTTGGATGAGTGACCCTGTTTGAATTCTGAGTTTCCTTTGATAGTTAAGTATCGTGTTGCATAGGGGTGTATACCTAAATATTTACATGTTCTGTGCCAGGCTACAATTGTATCCCTAAGCAAATCTATTTTTTTAACATATGGTGGAAGGTTCTTAACCTCAAGATGGAGGATATTTTTTAAATAAAGAGGTTTTATCAAACCATTTTCTATCTCTGGCAAAGTAAAGTGATTACTCTCTAGGAGCCAATCAAGAGCAATCTTTGTCACTGCCACCAGGTTATATATTATTAAGTTAGGAAGACCCAGGCCCAAATATTCTTTTTTAAGTGTTAATTTTTGATAGCTCAGTCTAGGTCTATTATTCGTCCATAAGTATTCCTTAATTGCCTGATTAGATGTTTTAATCTCCTGTTTCTTAATTAAGAAAGGAATATTCTGGAAAAGATACAATAACCTAGGGAGTGCAATCATCTTAAGTAAATTTATCTTACCAGAGAGAGAAAGTGGCAATGAAGTCCACCTTTTGAGAGTTTCGCAGAATTGTCTAATGCCATTACCAATGTTTAAAGCGTACCATTCTGAAGGGTCTCTGGATATTTTGACCCCCAGGTATGTCATATATTTAGTTACCTCTTTGAATATTTTAGTTTCTGAATCTTGTTTTTTTTGAAGCCATAATACTTCAGATTTAGACTGGTTGATATGATATCCTGAAAAAGAGCCATAGTTTTTTATAATCTGGCACATTTTATTAAAATTTATCTTTGAATTTCTAGAAAATACCAGTAGGTCATCTGCATAGACCGCTAACTGTATTCTCTTGCCTCCTAACTCAATCCCCTGTATATTATTTCTCAAAGCCATCAGTAAAGGTTCCAATGCAATATTAAAAATTAAGGGCGACAAAGGGCATCCCTGTCTTGTCCCTCTTAGGAGGGGGAAGTAGGGTGTTTTGTTACCATTGATAATTATCGCTGCCCTAGACTCAGTATAAAGTTTCTTAATTAGATTAAGACTATTGCCTGAATATCCAAAATTTATAAGAGAGGCAACAAGGTGGTCCCATGTAACAGAATCAAAAGCTTTACTTGCATCCAGTGATACTATTGAACTATCTTCTTTGTTAACTTTTTTATTATATTTATCATTATACCACTGGTCTGAGATTGTTAAGAAAACTTTCCTTAGATTAACATTTGAGGACCTTCCTTTCATAAAGCCTGTTTGATCCGGATGAATTATTGTATCTAATGAAGCCTGAATCCTTTTAGCTAGAATGCTGGTCAGAATTTTATAATCAATGTTGAGTAGTGAGATGGGCCTGTAAGAGTCAATTAGTTGTGAATCTTTTCCAGGCTTAGGTATGACTATTATTATGGATTCATTAAAATCAGCTGATGGCTCCAACTGTCCATTCCAGAGCCCATTCAGCAGAGCATTTAATGTAGGGGTTATTTCCTCTATGAGAATCTTATAAAATTCGGATGGAAGGCCATCCGGCCCTGCCGCTTTATTATTTGCCATCATTTTAATTGTTTGTCTTATTTCATTTTCTGTAATGGGTTCATTGATTTTAGTTAAACAATTATTTTCTAGTTTTGGGACTGTCAAGGATTCCCAAAATGAATCCTTGATAGTATAATCAATATGCTGTGCTGAATAAAGCTCCGTGAAATAGTCAAGAAAGGCCTTTTGTATATCTTCTGTTTGAGTCCAGATCTGATCTTTATTTTTAATTTTTTTTATAAAGCTTTTGGTTTTGTGATTTTTGTCAATTCTTGCTAGAAAGCTACCCACCTTGTTGCCATACCTATAAAACTGTGCGCAGGATTTTATATTTTCTCTAATCTCGTTTTGCATGAGGTAGGTGTCTCTGTCTTTTTTAGCCTGAATATATTGTTGCCAGCTATCTGGAGTTTTTGTCTGGATATATCTGGAATATTTATTGATCACGCAGTTGGTTATCTGCTTTTTATGTGCGTGTGTTTTTTTATTTTGCTTTATTTGGTATGCCAAAATTTCGCCTCTTAATACGGCTTTTGCGGCGTTCCAGTATATGTGAGTTTTGTCAAAAGAGCTATTATTGAACTGTTTATATTCAGCCCATTTAGATCTTAAGAAATTTATAAACTTACTATTTTTTGCTAGATATTTTGGAAAGAAGAACTGATTAGATTTCCGCATCTTTTGTTTGGGGTCTAATGCAATTGAAATGGGGGCGTGGTCTGATATAGTTATTATATCAATAAGTGTCTCCTGAATACAATCTATTAGCTTTTCTGAGATGAGAAAATAGTCTATTCTGGATAAAGTTTTTTTTGATTTCGAGAGGCATGTATATTCTCTCTCATCAGGGTGTCTAGTTCTATATATATCAATTAGTTTTAGATCTTGCTGAAACCTTTTTATAAGAAGAGACTCTCTTTTTCTTCTGGCTATTGTGGATTTATCTAGCGTTTTTTGTCTTATTGCTTGCTCACCGTTATCTCTACTTCTATCAACTGTATTATTGGGAGCAATATTGAAATCTCCACCAATAATTATGGTATGCGTGGAGTATATTAACAACTTATCTCGCAAGCTTTGCCAGAAGTCAATATCCTCCTCATTTGGACCATATACGTTGCAAATTACAATCTTCCTATGTGCAATTTCAGCTTCTAGTATAATGTACCTTCCTTCCACGTCTCTCACTAGTTTGTCAATTTTATATTCTATTGTTTTACTAAACAGGATGGCCACTCCTTTTTTCCTTTGATGCCCTGTAGTATATATCACCTCTTTCACCCAACCCCCTTTTAGTTTAATAGCCTCTTCCCCTTTTAGGTGTGTTTCCTGCAAAAGCAATATCTGAGCACCCAGCTTTTTCGCGTATCTCAAAATAGCTTTGCGTTTCATGGGTGATGTTATTCCCCCTATATTCCACGAAACTACTTTAAGACTCATTTTCACTAATCTATGGGTTTAACTATTATTGATAAGTCGTTTCTGACTGTAAAGTATTAACAGGATAGGGTGGTCATAGCAGCACACAGGGAAGAGTTGAAGAATGGAGTGAGGGAGAGAGAAGAGAGAGAGAAAAAAAAAAAAAAAATTATAAATTACCAAGACTTTATTAGTTCCCCTTACTTCGCTGGGGGTCTTCCTTTTCCCTTCCAGTTTTCCCTTGAAGGGGAATTTTCCCCCATAACTAAATTTTATTCTATACATTTTTCTAAAATCAAAGTTAGTATACATTATATTCCTTTATGTGTTAACCTTAAAAGCTAAAACCAATATCAAGAGATTCAGAGAGAGCAGGGGCACTATTCATGTTACAGGGCCTTGTTGTCTTTCTAAGCTATCTTTATGCTCTTTAAGAAACTCGTTTACTTCCTCTACATCTGTGAATATCCTGTTCCCTGCGGTGGTACTAATGCTAAGTCTGGCAGGGTACAAAAGTCTAACTCTCCACCCGTCTTGTATTAGTTTGGTACATATTGGCGCAAGAGAGCGTCGTTTGTTAGATGTCTCGTAAGAGAAGTCATTAAATAACAAAAGTTTTCTGCCTCTATAGATAACTTCTCCATTTACTTTCCTATAAGCATTCATAATTTTAATTTTTTCCTGAAAATTCAGCAATTTCATGATAACCGGTCTACCTGCTTTGTTTCTTCCCTCCTCTTGTCTCTCTGAGCCTATTCTATGTATTCTCTCAATTGTTATATTTTGAGTTTCATCTCCAATATTTAATAGAGCCATTAGTTCTACCTCCACAAATCTCTTAAGATCTTTCTCCTGTATGTCCTCTGTTAGGCCAATAAGACGTAAATTATTTCTTCTGGCCCTGTTTTCTAAGTCCTCAAGTTTATTTTTCATATTTTCAATCTGGGTGGACATAGTGCGTAGTGTTTGTTCCCTCTGTAGGGCCCCATCCTCAATATCAGATATTCTCTGTTCTGCATACGTGAGTCTGGTTGCAAATTGTTTTACTTCAAGTGTTAGTGAAGTGATATTATTTTGAATTAAGTCGAACTTGGGTGTGAATAGTGCATCAAGCTGCTTAATTAATTCTTCATTGTTAGAACTTTGTGAAAGATTTATTTCCCCTATTCCCCCCTGTGAATCCTGTGATATTCTATTCCCTTTTCTTTCTTGGTTTTTACTTCGGGACGACATACCTGGTGAAGTGATTTTACTTTTGTTTAAATATTTATCCATATATATATGTGAACTTTTCCTTTCCCCCTAGATTAAATGATATCCACTTGTGTTTAGAGAGTGAGACTATGTGTTAATGTGTGATTCCAGACTATGTAATTGATAATGAGGAGATTTTAGGCCCACCACTATTAGTTAGAGAGTGGAGAGTATTTTTCCAAATTAAAATAGAATTGTGGACTATACTTTTAGCTGAGGGTATACGTACTTATTCAAGTTTTACTATTTTCTCTTCTGTCTTGAATTATTTGCGTTGTATAAAAGATGTTGAAATTTTTATTTCTATCTGGCGAGTAAGCTGGCCTTTACCAAGCTGTTGTATAGTCTTGACGATTACTTCAATGAGAGGATTATCTATAGATGTATTTAAATTATATCTACCAAGATTTGACTACTATCTGTTCCAAACCAATTTTACCTAGATTCTTACATTCAAGTTTAGCCTATTTTATTTTTATTAGCTTTTACCATACTGTTACGTGTAAAAAAAAATCTCTGAAATTGCTTTTAATTCTCTATCCACCTTATCAGGTGCAAAAGAGACTTAAGGATTTTTCTATCCTTACAGACTGTTTAAGGCTTGTAGAGTTTTTTAGTGAGCCTGCTTTGGTTCACCTCTTCTATTAAGACTTATTTGCAGAGCTTTGTGTATAGTTGAAAATATGTGCGTGTTTATAAAGATGTAAAACCTTGGCCCAGAAATAGAGAATAAAGAGGAGAGCAAAAAAAAAAAAAAAAAGAAAAGCTAGAAAATTCCTTTTCAAGTATATAAAGCTAGCACTTATTAGCAAGCACTTGTTACTTTAAAACCTGAGATAATTTCACCCCTTTTCCTTCTCCCTCTCACCTTCCTATCCCTTCCCTTGTCCTTCTATCTTAGGGAGTAGAGCTAGCTCGGTTGTATATTGTTGTATATTATCCCTTTTACTTATATCCTATGTTGTCTAATAATTTCCTTTCTTGGGGAATAGAGCTAACACATTTACCACTTATCACCTTTGCCTTAAACCTTATATTATTTTGTAAGATACAGCATACCGACATATTCTAGAAGCTTAAATATAAAACATGTGGTGACACTTAATATTGCCATCATAAACATTTCTATCATGGTTTTTAGGCCTATACCAATTTTAACAAGCAAAAAGAGAGAGCCACAGAGAGTATGAATGACACTACTCTTTTAAACCTGGGTTGCCCCTAGATCATATTCAGTAACAGTTTCTGTAGACAATGTCCTTGTGCAGCTTATTCCACTGCTATTATTGTTGTGGCAAATGTTGCTTAAAAAGCGCTTATGAGTCCCTCTTAAGTGAAAAAATGGAAGAATGGGAAAAGAAAGAAAACAATTCAGGACTTTTTTTTTTTTTTTCCTTTTTCCTTCCCCCTCACTTCTCCTCTCCTTCTCTCTCCTTCTCTCTCCTCCCGCTCTCTCACTTCTCTTGTCTTTTTTTTTCCTTTCTTTCCAACAGTTAGCCCAGTTATTAATCTGTGTTTTTTCCCTTTTCTTTTCTTCCTCCTTTCTCTTCCTCCCTTCTTCTCTCTTTATTCTCTTTTCTTTCCCCTTCCTTCTTCCTTTTCCTTCCTTCTCTCCTTTTCTTCTTCCCTCCTTCTTCTTAAAAAGTCTCTTTTTTCTTTTTCCTAGCTCCTTCCCCCTATAGACCAGTTATTTGCTTTGCTTTCCTTTATGAGTGCTCTCTTTACCCTATTTTCTTCTTATAGGGGAGATATTAAAATGTTCATATTCTGGAGCTCTTTCTTTCAGGACATTTTAATCTTCTGGGGGTTATGCTGTGCTGGAAGGGTTGAGGGGGGTTGGGGGGGGGATGGGTGGCTTATGTCAGGCCCTACTCTCGCAGGAGCTCTATTATGTTCACAATCTGGCTTTACACCTGACACCCCTCCCCCCTCTACCGATTGTATACAGTCATTATTCAGCAAAGTTATTAGTAAGGTTGATAAGAAAAGGTAAATCCAAACTTATCTTATTCTGTGAAGATGTTTCTGGTATCTGTGGTTCCGCCGCTCTGCAGGACTTTCTCTCCTGCTGCTCTTCCAAATATCTGGACTTACTGGCAGGTCGAGGTGATGCTGTACTCAGGATCCCTTTAGCCTCTTTCCTGAGCTGGTCGACAAGGAACGCTTGTCACCTCTCCTCCTGGGGCAAGAAGTGGCTGTATAGGAGACCTGTCCCACTGCTGTATCCGCTCACCACTTGCTCCTTTGGGTCCTGGCGGACAGCGTGTGTCACTGGGAACTCTTTGGACAGCCTCTGCAGATGGGCCTTTTAGGCCGATGTCCGCAATTTCTGCAGGGCTGTAGGCCTCCTTGGCGGCAGCTACGGGTCCTGGGCTGGGTGATTTCGGCCCGCCTATAGGCACTCGATGCCGCGGCTCCTTTCTTAGGCCTCTGGAAGCAGGCAGCGTACTTCACACGCGTCTGCTTGCTTAGCCCCTCCTACCGGAAGTCAACACGTATAATGTCCCTTTAACACCACCTGCCATCGCTAGGGTTACCATTACATAAATATCAGTGATTGCCTTCTTCCACTGCCCCTTATGGGCAGGACCGTCTTTAACACAGGGCAAAAGGGGCAGCTGCCCAGGGCCCAGTTTCTGTTGAGGGGCCCAAGAGTCCTAAAAAAAAAAAAAATTTTTTTTTTTTTTTATGGTTCATACCAGATTACTGATTTGACATGGGGAACACACACATTCAGTCATAATACTGTCACAGTCAAAAGTACTCTGCTTATATATATATATTTTTTTAAACTGTGCCAGACCTTGCCGGTGTCATGTGACATGCCAAGCTATTGCCATGTGCTGTTTTAGATGTGCACTGTGCAGCACTGAATGCAAAGCCCTAACTCGGCATCCAGCCATTCCCACTGCATCATAAAAGGTCCTACTGGGGTTACCACTGTTACCAGGTAACTGCTCTGGTGGTAGGGATTGTTTCTGGGTAGGGCTGACTGTAGGCGCATGCAACAGAAAGCTGGATCGGCAAGCATGTGAGGATTTGAGCATCTTTGCAGCTGCATACACTGCTCTCTTCAGTGCTTTGTAGAAAGGTGTCAGTGGGAAGAATAAGTGAGTGTACACACACCCCTCCCCATGCAGCATTGTCTAGTGCAAGGTGAGAGGGAACTTGTTCCTAGCAAAGAAGTGACATGTGCTGCTGTGGCTGATGTATAGTGTCATGCTGATACTTCACACATTAATGTAAGGTTTATTTTTATAGTTTTTGTTTTCTCTCTGTCTCAGATTTTACAGCTTCCCATAGATGCTGTTCCAGTCAGTAAACTTATACTGCACCTCCATGCTTCCTTCTCAGTCTTTACCTTGCTTTGCTCCTGTTGGCTGCCCTAAATCTCTTTAACCAACTAACCTCACACCAGAATCACATTCAAAAGAATATTAAATGAATCCACAGTGGAGGAATTTATATATTTATTTACTTATTAGTACTGCTTAGGTCCAGTTTCACATATTGCAATTTATTTCATTTTTTTAAATGATTAGCTCAGCAGTGAATAATCCACTGCTGGGCTAATAATTTAAAAAAAAAAAATAGATTTTGTTGTTTTTTGGGATGTTGGGGTGGAGAGCGAAATTGCATGGGGGGGGGGGCAAGAAAATTTTCGCCCAGGGCCCAGTCAATATTAAAGACGGCCCTGCTTATGGGACATGGTATTTCCCTAGGGGTGAATGTTAGGGAGTAAGGGGGAGTAGCTATTCATGGTTTGGTAAAATAAAGGCTTTTTTTCTTTTTGCCCCAACCTTTGCTATCATCCAGAGTAAGCTTATGGTCTCTCCCATGTTTCAGAGAGAAGTGATAAGCTTATTTGTCATGGCCACTATAGGTAGTTATACTGTTTTTTATAAACTAGTTATAAACAAATAAAAATGTTCTTCATTCCAGTGATCGCAGTAATTTTGAACAATGGTATCAGCATATTATATATACGTATAATATCATTTATTTGACCTACAAAACTGAAAACAAATATTGACATTGACATTTTTAGATAAATAGACCCTAAGGCAATATTGTTATATAATTGTTCTCCACCCCAAGCTTTTCCTCTTTCTATATTTTAGAGTATCAGGAACAGGGCTGCCAACTTCAAGACAATAAAATGTCTTCTTTTGTTACTTGAAATGTGGGGAAAGACAGATCAGTTGCTCCATCTGGACCTACCTCTGGAAAGATAAAAAGAAAGAAAAAAAAAAAAAACCTCTGCCAATGTGTGCTTGTGGGGGGAGGGGGTATGCAGTACATCTGTCATTCTTTATAGTTGGACCCCCCCCCCCCCTGCAAAGTGATTCTTTTTATCTGCTGACTAGAAAAAAATAGTGGAATTAACATTTGAATTGAGAATACACTATATATATATATATATATATATATATACCAAAATAACAAGAGTATTGCATACTTTTTTATTGGAGTAACTATACATTTATAAGTAGACAAGCTTTCAGAAGAATTCCTTCCTTTCTCAAGTCTGAAGAAATACTGACGACTTCAATGAAATTTACAGATTATATTTTAAAACACAGGATGGCTAAAAGGAAAGAAAATGTTACAGAGGTCTGAGTGCAGGGAGAGGAGGGGGTGTCGTAAAAATCATGAGGGGGGCTTAGGTGACAGAGGCAGACCCACACTGTGTCTAGTGTAGGAGAACAGGCAGAGGAAATATATAGTTTTACATACAGCATATACTGACATAAACTTATATATCAACATGGAATCAGTATGTATCAACGTGTGAAATTATGTATACAGGGGGAATATAAAATAGTCAAAAAAGAAGAAGGGGAAAAAAAAGAAAAAGAAGGACTAATACAAATGGTAAGTGTGGACTTACCTGTGTGCCTATGTATAAAGAAAAAGGGGTCGATTTATCAAGGGCCGAATGGCCCCTGATGCCCCTGTTTCTGCGCGAGCCTTGTGGCGAGCCGGAATCATCAGTTATGATGCAGCGGTCTTAAAACCGCTGATCCTTAACTAGTCTGCCTGCTCTGAGGCTGCAGACATCAATCCACCCAATCTCATACGATCGGACTGATTGACACCCCCTTCTAGCGGCCGATTGGCCGCGAATCTGCAGGGGGTGGCAATGCACAAGCAGTTCACAATAACAGATTGTGCAATGATAATGCTGTGGTGCAACACCTACCCTCTGGAACACTCTCCCTCGTGCTGTCAGGCTTTGCCCTAATCTTTCTTTCTTTAAATGCTCTCTGAAGACTTTTCTGTTCAGAGAAGCCTACCACCCAACTCAATAATATTTCTAAAAGACAAGTGGTTTATTGATTACAATATGATTAAAAAGATTTTTTAGAGACGTCTCTAGTACAATTCGATCAGAAAATGTTAAAAAACATGAAAGTAAAAGTAGTACTGATTAGTACTTCATGAGAAATATTAGTTTACTGCTTATTTATTGGTCGCTCGAAAAATATCTACTGTGATGTGACTAAGCAATTTGCCAAGATTTCTCGTGAGTATTTCAGAGTTCATAGGGTTACACATAAACTTCCATTTAAAATTTACATATCAACTGGATAAAACTTGTATAAAAAATGGGGCTTAAGATAGAGCTGTGCATGAGAAAAATTATTAGATAAAGTTGTATCTTTGTCCCAAATTAGATCAGGCCTTTGTATTAGTTTCACAACAAACTTTCAGAAATAATTGTCATGTCCATATGTATGAACCAAGAGAAATAGCCAGTAATCTTATATTGCAAGTATCTTAAGATTGCAGTTTGCAACTCTCATACGGATGGTACCTTATCGTATGCGTGAACAGAAGCAGGGTATCCTGTGCGTCCTGCGGCTCGGTACTTCTGACAGTGTCCTCGTGTTGTTGGCGTCTGACGTCACACCCGATGTGTGGGGGCTTGTCTTGCGTCTGCCAATCGCTGCTTAGACAATTGTAAATATGCAGAGTACCTCCTTGCATCCGATCCTAGGTATGCAAAATTCTTCTTATTTCTGATACTTAGTACTTATTAGGTACCGGTCAGCGGAGATATGTCTATTGAAGATAAAATCACCTGCACTTAGTGCTGTTCGCACGCAGGTTCCAATGAAGTTTCTCTTTAGTGTCCTTTATTAACAATCAACCCGGGTTGGTTCATTCAGCTCAGAATATAGTGGAATATAGTGGAGTCAAGTATACAGTCTTTAGCTTCTACGCGTTTCACTCCCTCCAGGAGCTTTATCAAGAATGATTTGGACTGTTTGACTCCTCTCTTTAATAGGTGTATCCTGTTTCTCATTGGTTCATAGTAATCTCATAGTTAAGGTGGTATCATTTGTTTGCACTTGCTCTTTATACATTGCTCCATTATATTATTTATCATAAATTTGACCAAACATATTTAGTTATCAAGTTCTCATAAAACAATTTGTTTATTGGATCTAAGCCATAAAAAGATTATGTGTGAAAATTAGACCAAATATATTGGGAATAAGTGGAATTATGGAGAATACATGTTATGGGGAAATAAAATTATTCTGTTTAGGATGCAAGGAAAATATATTCTTTAGTCAAGAAGAAATGGTGAGATATCTAGTTCTGAATTTAACCCTTTAGGGAATAGCGTGTCAAATTTAAAGATATACTCTGCCTCTTTTAGAAGCAGTTTCTTCTGTATATCCCCACCTCTCCAGTGTTTTGCTACATTGTATATACCCCAATAAGATAGATCTTTTATGTTGCCCTTATGTGTGGTTTTGAAATGTTTATACAGATGTGTGTCTTCCATTCCATTCTCTATATTATTGAGATGTTCCCTGATTCTATCTCTCAGAGTTCTCTTAGTTTCTCCAAAATAAAAAAGATTGCAAGTGCATTTTAGGGCATAGATAATGCCTTTATGTGAGCATCTTATAAGTTCTTTGATTGGTATGATATTGTTAGGACCTATCTGAATCATATTGGATTTATTGCTGTGTTTACATGACTTACATGTGTAACATGGGAAGAAGCCTGTTAACTTCTGTCCATGAAGGTCTTTTTGTATTAGTTGGTTGTTTTTGAGTTTTTTTAGTTCACTAGGTGCAAGGGCGGATTTTAAATTACTCGCTTTTTTGAAAACAAAACTGGGGTTGTCTGTAACTTTTTCTCCAAGGATATTGTCTTCCTTGATGAGATGCCAATGCTTTTTTATAATTTTTTTCACCACATTATGGTCAATGTTGTAATCAGTTATGAAGGGGATTTTTATTATATTTTCATCTATATTTGTTTTTTCTTTGTATACTAGTAGTGATTCCCTATTTGTGTTTTTAGCCCTTTCCAATGCTTTTTTGGTATGTGTTGTGTTATAGCCTCTTGAGTTAAATCTTTCAATTAGTGTTCCTGCCTGATCTTCAAAATCTGCCATCCTAGAGCAGTTTTTTCGGACTCTAAGACACTGCCCTATTGGTATGTTATCCTTCCAAGCATCCAGATGACAACTTTTGGCATGCAAATAATTATTACAGTCAACTTGTTTGAAGTATGTTTTTGTCTCTATTTTATTGCCCAGTGCCATAATTTCCAAATCAAGGAAAGTAATTACCTCTTTACTTTGGTTATGTGTAAAATGTAGACCTAGGTTATTTTGATTCATTTTTTCAAACATTTGAATTAAATCGTTTTCCTGCCCTTTCCAAATTATTATCAGGTCATCTATGTACCTTTTGTAGAGTACAAGGTTTGCACCATAGCTGCCGGATCCAAAGAAATTTTCTTCCCAAAGACCCATGAAGAGATTGGCATAGCTAGGTGCAAACCTTGTACCCATAGCTGTTCCTTCTATTTGGAGATAAAACTTGTTATTGAAAGAGAAATAGTTGTTCTCTAAGATAAATTTGATGCTCATTAAAATAAATTCCTTATGTATTTCTGGCATATCTGTGTCTTTTGTTAAATAGTGGTTGATTGCCTCCAATCCCTTTTTATGGTCTATCACTGTGTACAGTGACGTTACATCACAGGTGGCTAGATACATATCATCTTCCCACTTGAAGGTGTTCAAGATGTTGAGAACTTGAGTGGAATCCCTCAAATAAGAGCTTAAATTTGTTACATATTTTTGCAGGTATCCATCTACATATCTAGAAAGATTGGAGGAGATGGAATCGATCCCTGATATGATGGGCCTACCAGGGGGATCGATTAGGCTCTTGTGAATTTTTGGTAGAAAGTAAAAGATCGGTATTCTTGGATTTTGGGGAGTTAGAAATTGAAATTCTTTTTCATTTAATACACCTGATCTTTTACCTTCTACCAGCAATTTGTTCAGTGTTTGTGCATATTTATTTGTAGGATTAAGATCCAATTTTTTATATGTTGTGGTATTGTCTAAGAGTCTGTGGGCTTCAATGAGATATTTTGCGGTGTCCATCACGACTATACCGCCGCCCTTATCCGCAGATTTTATAGTTAGTTCTTTATTGTTCTGTAGTTTATTTATGATGGCTTTTTCCTTCAGGCTCAAATTGAACTGTTTTGGTTGTTGGGGATTACATCTTTTGATGTCTTTAAGTACTAGTTTTTCGAAAGTATCTAAATAATTCCCTTTTGATTGTATGGGGTTAAATTTAGATTTAGGTTTTAGATTAGAGTGATTAATTTTCACGGATGCTTGTGTATTTAGCTGTCTCTCTATAGGGTTTTTTAAGAAATGTCTTTTCAAGGTAAGATTTCTCACAAATTTTTTTACATGTATAAAAGTATTAAATTTGTTGAGTCTAGCAGTGGGAGCGTATGTGAGACCTAGGCTCAGGACTTTTTCTTCATCTTTGTTTAGGGGGGTGCTACTTAAATTGTATATTCCTTGCGTGTTGTTAGTTATCTCCCTCTTTTTGCTACTTTTTCTGGATAATCCCCTTCCTCTCTTTCCTCTAATCCCCTTTTTCTTCTGGGATTTGTTACTGCTTCTAGTTGAAAGAGGTCCCTTGAGGTGCCCTCTTTCAGAGGGCTTTTCCCTAAAAAAAGTGGGGATTCATTATATGTTGGATTTTCTCTTCTTTGCTCTAAGTCTCTTAAAGGTTCAAACCTATTGTGGGTCGGAGTTCTCCAAGAGTCCCATTGTCTATTATCTCTCCTATATGTTCTTGGATACTCCCATTCACTGGGTTTTTCATTATATGTCCTAAAATGGGTGTTATCTGTCCTATTATGTGGATAATATTGTTCTCTTGTTCTATGCCATGATTGTTGATTGTGATGATGGTCTCTATTAAAGTTAGATGATCTGTCATTTTGGTAGGCATTCCTATTATATGTGTTTTGATACCTATAATTCTCATAATGATGATAAGTATTATGTTGTCTTTTATTTTTATAGGTGTTACCATGTGGATAATCATTAGTATGGGTCTTAGATGTGTCTACGTTATCTTCGATAGTTTCTTCTATTTGCTGAGATTGATTATTGTTTTTTATGTCTCTTTCCATTTTTCCCCATTTTGTTCTTAATAAATCTTTATTCAGATTATTTAGTTTATCCATTATTACTTTTTGTCTTTCTTTGTATTCATTTTCGTTTTTCCTATCCTTTAGTTTCTCTTTAATTTCTAAAATGTTTTTCTCAATACTTAAAAGTGTTTCTTTTCTAGATCTTTTCAGAATCTCAATTAATGTATTAGAGGCTTTAGTTAGTGTGTCTTTCCATTCTGTTTGTAAAGTGTCGCTTAAAGTAAAAGTGCAATTTTTCTTTAGAAGTAATCCTTTTGGTATAATACCTTTTTTTGTGTATCTATTAAGGAAAACTAATTCCATTTGTTGTTTTAATTCTTTTGTGATATCTATTATAGATAATAATTTCACACAAGTATCTTCAGCTATTAGCGCCCTTACAAAACCTCTCCTCTTTTCACGACACATTAATTTTAGACTGAAGGATCTAAAAACACTGTAAGGGGTTTGATACGTTATTTAACCAAGCGCACTATTTTCCCACACTCCTTCACTTCACGATTTTCCTTCACATAAATAGTTGCAGCAGGTTTTTCTCTTTTTTACACCATCGAATCTAATATGGAGGACATTTTTGATTTTAGGGACAAAATCTTTCTAGATATGAGAGAGGAAAATATCCCTTTAACAAATCAGATCAGTCCAGATAAAATCTCAGACCTAATGCAAAGTTTAGAACACGAACTCACAAAAGAATTAAAACAACAAATGGAATTAGTTTTCCTTAATAGATACACAAAAAAAGGTATTATACCAAAAGGATTACTTCTAAAGAAAAATTGCACTTTTACTTTAAGCGACACTTTACAAACAGAATGGAAAGACACACTAACTAATGCCTCTAATACATTAATTGAGATTCTGAAAAGATCTAGAAAAGAAACACTTTTAAGTATTGAGAAAAACATTTTAGAAATTAAAGAGAAACTAAAGGATAGGAAAAACGAAAATGAATACAAAGAAAGACAAAAAGTAATAATGGATAAACTAAATAATCTGAATAAAGATTTATTAAGAACAAAATGGGGAAAAATGGAAAGAGACATAAAAAACAATAATCAATCTCAGCAAATAGAAGAAACTATCGAAGATAACGTAGACACATCTAAGACCCATACTAATGATTATCCACATGGTAACACCTATAAAAATAAAAGACAACATAATACTTATCATCATTATGAGAATTATAGGTATCAAAACACATATAATAGGAATGCCTACCAAAATGACAGATCATCTAACTTTAATAGAGACCATCATCACAATCAACAATCATGGCATAGAACAAGAGAACAATATTATCCACATAATAGGACAGATAACACCCATTTTAGGACATATAATGAAAAACCCAGTGAATGGGAGTATCCAAGAACATATAGGAGAGATAATAGACAATGGGACTCTTGGAGAACTCCGACCCACAATAGGTTTGAACCTTTAAGAGACTTAGAGCAAAGAAGAGAAAATCCAACATATAATGAATCCCCACTTTTTTTAGGGAAAAGCCCTCTGAAAGAGGGCACCTCAAGGGACCTCTTTCAACTAGAAGCAGTAACAAATCCCAGAAGAAAAAGGGGATTAGAGGAAAGAGAGGAAGGGGATTATCCAGAAAAAGTAGCAAAAAGAGGGAGATAACTAACAACACGCAAGGAATATACAATTTAAGTAGCACCCCCCTAAACAAAGATGAAGAAAAAGTCCTGAGCCTAGGTCTCACATACGCTCCCACTGCTAGACTCAACAAATTTAATACTTTTATACATGTAAAAAAATTTGTGAGAAATCTTACCTTGAAAAGACATTTCTTAAAAAACCCTATAGAGAGACAGCTAAATACACAAGCATCCGTGAAAATTAATCACTCTAATCTAAAACCTAAATCTAAATTTAACCCCATACAATCAAAAGGGAATTATTTAGATACTTTCGAAAAACTAGTACTTAAAGACATCAAAAGATGTAATCCCCAACAACCAAAACAGTTCAATTTGAGCCTGAAGGAAAAAGCCATCATAAATAAACTACAGAACAATAAAGAACTAACTATAAAATCTGCGGATAAGGGCGGCGGTATAGTCGTGATGGACACCGCAAAATATCTCATTGAAGCCCACAGACTCTTAGACAATACCACAACATATAAAAAATTGGATCTTAATCCTACAAATAAATATGCACAAACACTGAACAAATTGCTGGTAGAAGGTAAAAGATCAGGTGTATTAAATGAAAAAGAATTTCAATTTCTAACTCCCCAAAATCCAAGAATACCGATCTTTTACTTTCTACCAAAAATTCACAAGAGCCTAATCGATCCCCCTGGTAGGCCCATCATATCAGGGATCGATTCCATCTCCTCCAATCTTTCTAGATATGTAGATGGATACCTGCAAAAATATGTAACAAATTTAAGCTCTTATTTGAGGGATTCCACTCAAGTTCTCAACATCTTGAACACCTTCAAGTGGGAAGATGATATGTATCTAGCCACCTGTGATGTAACGTCACTGTACACAGTGATAGACCATAAAAAGGGATTGGAGGCAATCAACCACTATTTAACAAAAGACACAGATATGCCAGAAATACATAAGGAATTTATTTTAATGAGCATCAAATTTATCTTAGAGAACAACTATTTCTCTTTCAATAACAAGTTTTATCTCCAAATAGAAGGAACAGCTATGGGTACAAGGTTTGCACCTAGCTATGCCAATCTCTTCATGGGTCTTTGGGAAGAAAATTTCTTTGGATCCGGCAGCTATGGTGCAAACCTTGTACTCTACAAAAGGTACATAGATGACCTGATAATAATTTGGAAAGGGCAGGAAAACGATTTAATTCAAATGTTTGAAAAAATGAATCAAAATAACCTAGGTCTACATTTTACACATAACCAAAGTAAAGAGGTAATTACTTTCCTTGATTTGGAAATTATGGCACTGGGCAATAAAATAGAGACAAAAACATACTTCAAACAAGTTGACTGTAATAATTATTTGCATGCCAAAAGTTGTCATCTGGATGCTTGGAAGGATAACATACCAATAGGGCAGTGTCTTAGAGTCCGAAAAAACTGCTCTAGGATGGCAGATTTTGAAGATCAGGCAGGAACACTAATTGAAAGATTTAACTCAAGAGGCTATAACACAACACATACCAAAAAAGCATTGGAAAGGGCTAAAAACACAAATAGGGAATCACTACTAGTATACAAAGAAAAAACAAATATAGATGAAAATATAATAAAAATCCCCTTCATAACTGATTACAATATTGACCATAATGTGGTGAAAAAAATTATAAAAAAGCATTGGCATCTCATCAAGGAAGACAATATCCTGGGAGAAAAAGTTACAGACAACCCCAGTTTTGTTTTCAAAAAAGCGAGTAATTTAAAATCCGCCCTTGCACCTAGTGAACTAAAAACACTCAAAAACAACCAACTAATACAAAAAGACCTTCATGGACAGAAGTTAACAGGCTTCTTCCCATGTTACACATGTAAGTCATGTAAACACAGCAATAAATCCAATATGATTCAGATAGGTCCTAACAATATCATACCAATCAAAGAACTTATAAGATGCTCACATAAAGGCATTATCTATGCCCTAAAATGCACTTGCAATCTTTTTTATTTTGGAGAAACTAAGAGAACTCTGAGAGATAGAATCAGGGAACATCTCAATAATATAGAGAATGGAATGGAAGACACACATCTGTATAAACATTTCAAAACCACACATAAGGGCAACATAAAAGATCTATCTTATTGGGGTATATACAAAGTAGCAAAACACTGGAGAGGTGGGGATATACAGAAGAAACTGCTTCTAAAAGAGGCAGAGTATATCTTTAAATTTGACACGCTATTCCCTAAAGGGTTAAATTCAGAACTAGATATCTCACCATTTCTTCTTGACTAAAGAATATATTTTCCTTGCATCCTAAACAGAATAATTTTATTTCCCCATAACATGTATTCTCCATAATTCCACTTATTCCCAATATATTTGGTCTAATTTTCACACATAATCTTTTTATGGCTTAGATCCAATAAACAAATTGTTTTATGAGAACTTGATAACTAAATATGTTTGGTCAAATTTATGATAAATAATATAATGGAGCAATGTATAAAGAGCAAGTGCAAACAAATGATACCACCTTAACTATGAGATTACTATGAACCAATGAGAAACAGGATACACCTATTAAAGAGAGGAGTCAAACAGTCCAAATCATTCTTGATAAAGCTCCTGGAGGGAGTGAAACGCGTAGAAGCTAAAGACTGTATACTTGACTCCACTATATTCCACTATATTCTGAGCTGAATGAACCAACCCGGGTTGATTGTTAATAAAGGACACTAAAGAGAAACTTCATTGGAACCTGCGTGCGAACAGCACTAAGTGCAGGTGATTTTATCTTCAATAGACATATCTCCGCTGACCGGTACCTAATAAGTACTAAGTATCAGAAATAAGAAGAATTTTGCATACCTAGGATCGGATGCAAGGAGGTACTCTGCATATTTACAATTGTCTAAGCAGCGATTGGCAGACGCAAGACAAGCCCCCACACATCGGGTGTGACGTCAGACGCCAATAACACGAGGACACTGTCAGAAGTACCGAGCCGCAGGACGCACAGGATACCCTGCTTCTGTTCACGCATACGATAAGGTACCATCCGTATGAGAGTTGCAAACTGCAATCTTAAGATACTTGCAATATAAGATTACTGGCTATTTCTCTTGGTTCATACATATGGACATGACAATTATTTCTGAAAGTTTGTTGTGAAACTAATACAAAGGCCTGATCTAATTTGGGACAAAGATACAACTTTATCTAATAATTTTTCTCATGCACAGCTCTATCTTAAGCCCCATTTTTTATACAAGTTTTATCCAGTTGATATGTAAATTTTAAATGGAAGTTTATGTGTAACCCTATGAACTCTGAAATACTCACGAGAAATCTTGGCAAATTGCTTAGTCACATCACAGTAGATATTTTTCGAGCGACCAATAAATAAGCAGTAAACTAATATTTCTCATGAAGTACTAATCAGTACTACTTTTACTTTCATGTTTTTTAACTTTTTCTGATCGAATTGTACTAGAGACGTCTCTAAAAAATCTTTTTAATCATATTGTAATCAATAAACCACTTGTCTTTTAGAAACTTTTCTGATTTGACTTTTTCAAGATTTATCACTGATATCTATTATAGATAATAATTTCACACAAATTTCACACAAGTATCTTCAGCTATTAGCGCCCTTACAAAACCTCTCCTCTTTTCACGACACATTAATTTTAGACTGAAGGATCTAAAAACACTGTAAGGGGTTTGATACGTTATTTAACCAAGCGCACTATTTTCCCACACTCCTTCACTTCAATAATATTTCTCTTACCTAACAACATTTCCCTCTTCTAATTCTGTATTAACATCTTTCTCAATCTTGCAGTCCTCACCTCCTGTTTCTCAACCTCCTTCCCTTCTAGATTGTAAGTTCTCACGGGAATAGGGCCCTCAATTCCTCCTGTATTTGTTTGTAAATTTTGTCCTGTCTCTTAGAAGTTTTATATTATTGTTTTATTTAAATGATCTGTATCCATGGACAGCGCTGCAGAATATGATGGCACTTCATAAATAAAGTACAGTACAATAATAAAAAATGCTGTCAGCATTCATTGATGTCTGTCGGACATGTGTGGCCCCTATATGTGACTTGTGCAACGCCGCCCCCTGCAGATACGTGGCCAATCGGCCACTAGCAGAAGGTGTCAATCAGCCTGATCATATAGGATTGGGCGGATTGATGTCCGCAGCCTCAGAACAGGCGGACCAGTTATGGAGCAGTGGTCTTAAGCAGAAACAAGGGCATCAAGCTTCATTCAGAGCTTGATAATTCGGCCCTTGTATATCTATCTATCTATATATACAATCTATATATACATACATTGTAATCTATGATAAATCTAATTTTTTAAATGCTTTTAATTTTCCCATGGGCACATTATTTTTTTTATTTTCAAAATAACCCCCAATTGGCAATTATTTTTATATTTTAACAAAATGTCCTTTTGTTTAATAAAAAAAATGCAAAAAGCAGTTATAAGGGGTTTAAATTGGCGGGTGTGGAGTGTTAGAAAAAAAAAACGGCACTGAAAAGTGCATTTATTTACATCTTACATTTCGGTCTATGGGAACTGTGTGTTCTGTATAAGCTTATATACATACATATATATATGTGCTAATATGTGTATAATTATATATGTATATAAGCATATATATATATAACATTCGCTGCCATCACTATGTGACTTACCCCCTTCCCTGCGCTAGGTTCTCATGCCGTGTCTCACAGCATGAGAACGAGGCTCCCATTGGAGCCAATGGAACCGTGCTCTATTGTGCGCAGAGCTTCCAGCAATGTGAATGCGAGCTCGTGTTCGCATTGTGCTTTACCTGTAATACCAGCACACAAATGCGTGCAATGGTATTACAAGTGGAGCAAAAAATATTGCTTTCCCGAAAGCGATACTTTGGGCTCCACTTATAATCAAAGATAAACAAATGTATTTGATAGAGCATGAAGTTTTAAACAACTTTCCAATTTACTTCTATTATCAATTTTGATTAGTTCTTTTGGTATCCTTTGTTAAAGAGTAAATGTAGGTGAGTTTAGCAATGTGCACGTCACATTTGGTAGCAGTGTTTGCAACATTGTTTATAGCAATGTTATGCATAGTTCCAAACACTGCTGCCACAAACTGCCTACCTAGGTTTAGCCTTTAATAAAGGATACCAAGGGAACAATGCAAGATTGATAATAGAAGTAAAATTGAAATTTGTTTAAAATTGCATGTTCTGTCTGAATCATGAAAGTTTATTTTTCACTTTACTTTTTCCTTAAATCAGCGGGCTCAAAGTACCAGCCCCAGGGCCATATGCGTCCCTCAAGATAGTTTCACCTGGCCCTCCCTTGTTTAATAGGTAAACCAATAAATTGGGCTGTCAATTTGTTTATGGTTCTAAGAGGTGTAACTAGTTGATGTTCTTTATAGGCACAAGATATAAAGTCAAGCGTCCAGTGTAGACTCCCACTACCCACTGCTTTAAGTAAATGTCACTTTTTATGTTGCTATATAGTTCCACTTTACTTGGCATCCACAAGATAAATATAGACAGCTGTGTATGTCTATTGTGGGCTAAAACTCCCACCATGTACTACTACTAACTGGTTAAATGTCACTTAAAGTTCCTAGTATATCCATTTCCGGAGCACTTACTCCGTTCAAGAAGCACCATGGGAAAATAACACTTAGACAGTGGCCCCCAGATGCTTTGAGCTTGATACCCCTTCCTTAAATCATGCAGTCCATAAAGGAGTTTGTAATGATAGGGAAACCATACATTTATGGTATGAGAATGTATGTTTCAACATGTTTCAATATTCACCATACAGTACAGCTATTAATATAGCAGTAACATAACAATGACATAAAATAATAATAGGACAAAAAAACAACAGTAAATAGTAATAATTATGTATTGTTAAAATAACAATGACTAATGAAGTATGCAATACCAACATTATTATTATTAGTATTTAATATTTATTATTTAGAGTTAGAAAGTTGTTTTGTGATTAAAGGACCATTTAATACACTAGAATTGCATAATTAACAAATGCATAATAAAAATAGAATTTTTGCTTACCTGATAAATTAATTTCTTTCATGGTGGTGAGAGTCCACGATCTATTACTCCTGGTAATTATTTTCCTGGCAACAAGGAGGCAAGGATCCCAAAAAAAAACTCAGAGAGCCCTTATAAACCCCTCCCACCTTACTGGAAACTAGTCTGACATATAGCCAAGCTAGAAAGAAGGTAGGAAAAGAAAACAAGAGCAATAAAAGCAATACAATAATATATATATGCAAAGAAACAGCTGCCTGAAGGACTTATCTACTAAAAGCTGCTTCAGAAGAAGCAAAAAAATCTAAATGCTAGAATTTAAAAGAAACATTTTAAGAAGACCAAAAAAAAACTGCCTTGCAAATTCAATTAACAGAGGCCGCATGTCATAGTACCTCTTTCTCTTTTTAATGTGCTTACTCAGTATCTAATTTAAGTTATTTAAATTTACGCTACTTACTAAGTCAGCATAACGTTAATTCAGGACTCCGCTATAGGAGAGGATTTTTTTAGCTCAGCGTGCCTTGATTGTGGTTCTGTTTGAGTCATCAATTGCTGCACTTGTACCTCATATCCCATAAAGACAATGCAACTTTAGTATAATCACAAGCCTTCAGTGACATAAATGATCTGGAATTCCGTGGTCATAACTCAGGGGTATTACTTATGCTAAAGAGCTCTTTAAATGAATGCCTAGCTGTGAATACAATTTGATATGGTTACAGTGTATACAAAGCACATATTGCTATTTTCACAGTACTTGTATCATACCATTGTTACCTTATTTTATCACAGTTTTTGATACACAAGTATAAGCTCACACAATTATTAGCTCCCACTGGTTAAATTAGACACACCAGTTGTGAATTGTTCTAAGTTGTGAATAAGATGGTAACATTGGTTACGGTAGACAACACTACAAGACAGCCGTAATATTGAATCCAGACCTAGATTAGCTGCAATATCCAGCGTGATAGTGATAAGCTTAACATTAATTGGTTAAATTTACTTAGTTACCAGTTACTGTAGTTATATATGATCTGACGCTAAGCTAAAAATCTATTATCTGATACTAAAATTAGTGCCAATACCTTATGTAAGGGCTACTTTACATTATTTGTACAATTGTATCAGATAGTATTATGCTGACTCTCTAATAATTATTATTCATACTCATTTCAATCAGTAAACTGAGTTCAAGCTACTTTTAATAGTGTGTGTGTGCGTGCACAAGTCCAGTCAGACTTTTATTCATACTTATTTTCCTCAATAAAGTTATTTAATCTATCATGTGAGCCTTTGGATCTTTTGATCTTGCACAATACCTTGGAAGTTTGTAATTTAAGTGAGAGGCCTTCAGATCTATGTCATGTAAGCCTCATTTGATCACTAAGAGACCACCTCTTGGATGAACCAATTGACTTCTGAGACTTTTCCTCCTTCAATAGGGACCAGGGTTGAAGAGCCCGAAGAATTGCTCAAAGTTCCATAATGTTGATTAAAAACTCCTTGCGCCCTTCGAGAAACCCAGATCACCCACCAGTCTGAGAGACAGGCGTCCGTCAGCACAATAGACCAAAAGACTTTGTGTCCTCATGAAGAAGATTGTCTGATAGAGAAATCCTAAGCAATCTGTTGATCCAAATGTAGATAATTCTTTGACCACTGAGGTAGCATAGACCATTAAAAGGGTGAGAAAGTGAAAAGTGGCAAAAGGAACTTTGTCTGAATCAGCTACCATAAGACTCATCGCCTTACTGATAAAAATGGAGCCCTTTGTAAGGAGAGTTCAGTTAGGAACTAAATGCATAAGGACTGAGTCTATTATGACTCCTTTAAATGTTACCTTGATATCAGGATATAATGGGTTTTGGGTACATTGATTCTCCAACCATGGTCTTGAAGGAAGACAAAAGCTTGTGAGTATGAGCAATAGCTAGTGACAGGGAATAGGCATGTCGGTCAGATACGGAGCAACTGGATGCCCTGAATTCTAATCACCGCCAACATTGCACGCAACACAGAGTGGCAAACTGCCAGAGTTTTGCAGATATGCAAACCCTAGGAACTAAGAGTGATCCCTATGTATAGGGAAGTACAAATATGTATCCTTTTATTATTATTATTATTATCGGTTATTTGTAGAGCGCCAACAGATTCCGCAGCGCTATAAACAAAGGGGGAGTACAACAAAACAATTATATGGTAGAGGGCCCTGCCAAGAGTTGCACTGTTGTAGTCAGCTCTTAAGAAGGTGATCCACAAACAGCTGGACTATTAGGCTTACATGCTAAGAGGGTTCAGGGGATTGCAGTGGAGGAGAGGAACTGGTATAAGGAAAGGTTAGCGTAGGTTGTATGCGTCCCTGAACAGTAGAGTCTTTAGGGAGCACTTGAAGCTTTTAAAACTAGAAGAGAGTCTTATGGAGCGAGGCAGAGAGTTCCACAAGATGGGAGCCAGTCTGGAGAAGTCCTGTAAACGGGAGTGTGATGAGGTGACAAGAGAGGAGGAGAGTAGGAGGTCATGAGCAGAGCGAAGGGGACGGGAGGGAGAGTATCTGGAGACAAGGTCTGAGATGTAGGGGGGAGCAGTGCAGTTGAGTGCTTTGTATGTCAGAGTGAGGGTTTTGTGTTTGATCCTAGAGGCAAGAGGAAGCCAGTGAAGGGATTGGCAGAGAGGCGCAGCAGATGAAGAGCGACGTGTAAGGAAGATGAGTATGGCAGAGGCATTTATTATGGATTGTAAAGGAGCTAGGCGGCAGGTGGGGAGACCAGAGAGGACAGAGTTGCAGTAATCAAGGCGGGAAAGAATAAGAGAGTGGATTAAAATCTTAGTTGTGTCTTGTGTAAGGAAGTGTCTAATTTTAGAGATGTTTTTAAGGTGAAAGCGGCAGGCTTTAGCCAATGACTGAATGTGAGGAGTGAAGGAAAGATCTGAGTCGAATGTGACCCCGAGACATCGGGCGTGCGGGGTAGGGGTGATGATGGAGTTGTCGACAGTTATAGAGATATTGGGGGTGGAGATTTTGGAAGAAGGGGGGAAAATGAGGAGCTCAGTTTTGGAGAGATTTAGCTTGAGGTAGTGAGAGGACATCCAGGAAGAGATGTGAGAAAGACAGTTAGTGACACGGGTTAGCAAGGAAGGAGATAGTTCTGGTGCAGAGAAGTAGATTTGGGTGTCATCGGCATACAAATGATATTGGAAACCGTGGGACTTAATTAGGGAACCTAGTGATGACGTATAGATAGAGAAGAGAAGGGGACCGAGGACAGAGCCCTGCGGTACTCCGACAGAAAGTGGTGACGGTGCAGAGGAGGCCCCAGAGAAGGCTACACTGAAGGTACGGTATGACAGGTAGATAGAGAGCCACGAAAGGGCTGTGTCACAGATGCCGAAGGATTGGAGGGTTTGGAGCAGAAGAGGGTGGTCGACCGTGTCAAAGGCTGCGGACAGATCAAGGAGGATAAGCAGAGAGAAGTGGCCTTGT
Source organism: Bombina bombina (assembly GCF_027579735.1). NCBI lineage: Eukaryota > Metazoa > Chordata > Amphibia > Anura > Bombinatoridae > Bombina > Bombina bombina. Next base: position 550,453,107 of record NC_069501.1, on the reverse strand, counting down.
GATTTGGCTGTAAGTAGGTCGTTGGTGACCTTGAGGTATCCTTGAGGTCTAGTAACCATAAACAAACCCTCTTGGATTAAGGATAAAATTGTGCACAATGTTTCCATTATACAAGTGGCAACCCTGACAAACATGGTTAGGGTAGGACAGGACTGTAAGTCCCTTTGGACAATAAACAGAGTAGGGTAAAACCCTTGACCCTGAGGCGACACTGGTACTGGGATTAATTATTCCCATTTCCTCCAAATCATTTTATAAAGGCTTCTACCTTTGAATCATTGTTAGCAACATGAAATAGGACTGATGGTCAATAAGAAGGACTTTGCTTCAAAGAGAATAAAACTCTTGATCTCTTGAAAGACAAAAAGAATCAATCCGGATAGCCAAACTATTTTTCCTGATGAATCTTAAAATATATATAAACTTATACATCAGTTTATACAAAGTTTATAAATCTGTACATGACATAAGCATCAGTAGGTAGTATACATGTATATACTGAAGCATACACACATATTTAGCCTGTCATGTGGCCTTAATGACTTTAGAAGCACCACATATAGACCAACAGGTACACAGTAGATACTTGTAAATCCATGTGCAGAATAAGCAGAGTGTGTTTATACTTACAATTTGAATACACAATGTACATTGCTAATAAAAATATGAATGATTAATGTTCAGTATCTGCATGATAAACATATGTGCATTCATATAAATGATTTTTTTTAAAAAGAGAGGGTAGGGGGGTCTATAATAGTCTGCCCAAAAATACCACTTTAGTGTATGCAGACTCATGAACTAATTATATATAAATATACAAAAGAGAGAGTATAGGGATAATCTTTACCCCCCAAAAAAGACGAAGATTTCAGCATACTTTTCAACCAAAATATTTTATTATTAAAAGGGACAGTTAACACCAGAATTTTTGTTGTTTAAAAAGTTAGATAATCCCTTTTTCTCTTGTAAGGTGTATCCAGTCCACGGATCATCCATTACTCGTGGGATATTCTCATTCCCAACAGGAAGTTGCAAGAGGACACCCACAGCAGAGCTGTCTATATAGCTCCTCCCCTAACTGCCATATCCAGTCATTCTCTTGCAACTCTCAACAAACATGGAGGTAGTAAGAGAGAATTGGTGAAATGTAGCTGTTATTTTACTTCAATCAAAAGTTTATTATTTTTAAATGGTACCGGAGTTGTACTATTTTGTTCCAGGCAGAAAAATAGAAGAATCTGACTGTGATTTCTATGATCTTAGCAGGTTGTAACTAAGATCCATTGCTGTTCTCACACATGACTGAAGAGAGAGATAACTTCAGCGGGGGAATAGCGTGCAGGTTATCCTGCTATGAGGTATGTGCAGTTAAGATTTTTCTAGAAGATGTGAATGCTGCTGATGCCAAATTTGTGTAAGGTAAGCCTGAATACAGTGATTTAATAGCGACTGGTATCATGCTTACTTTCTGAGGTAATACTCTTTTATATGTACAATATAAAACGTTTGCTGGCATGTTTAAACGTTTTTATATATACTTTGGTGATAAAACTTTATTGGGGCCTAGTTTTTTCCACATGGCTGGCTTAAATTTGCCTAGAAACAGTTTCCTGAGGCTTTCCACTGTGTTACTATGAGTGGGAGGGGCCTAATTTAGCGCTTTTTTGCGCAGTAACTTTTACAGACTGAGACATCCAGCTTCCTCCAGGAGTCCCCTGAATGTTATAGGACATCTCTAAAGGGCTCTTAGGCTTTCCAAAATCGTTTGTTGGGGAAGGTAGGCCCACAGCAAGGCTGTGGCAGTTTGGTGTGCTGTTAAAAAACGTCTATATCATTTTTTTGATTCGTTTTTTGAACTAAGGGGTTAATCATCCATTTGCAAGTGGGTGCAATGCTCTGTTAGCTTATTGTACACACTGTAAAAATTTCGTTTGATTTACTGCATTTTTTCACTGTTTTTCAAATTCTGACAAAAATTGTTTCTCTTAAACGCACAGTACCGTTTTTATCTTTTGCTTGTTAACTTGATTTAAAGTGTTTTCCAAGCTTGCTGGTCTCATTGCTAGTCTGTTTAAACATGTCTGACATAAAGGAAACTCCTTGTTCATTATGTTTAGAAGCCATGGTGGAACCCCCTCTTAGAATGTATACCAAATGTACTGATTTCACTTTAAGCAATAAAGATCATATTCTGTCTTTAAAAAAATTATCACCAGAGGAATCTGACAAGGGGGAAGTTATGCCGACTAACTCACCCCACGTGTCAGACCCTTTGACTCCCGCTCAAGGGACTCACGCTCAAATGGCGCCAAGTACATCTAGGGTGCCCATAGCGTTTCTTTACAAGACATGGCCGTGTTCTTTATTCCATTCCTCGCCCTTCGGTGGCTCAGTGCATGGAAGTAATTGACTTAATGGTAGCAGCAATGGACATAGTGCCATTTGCACGCCTACATCTCAGACCACTGCAACTCTGCATGCTCAGTCAGTAGAAGGGAGATTACACAGATTTGTCCCCTATACTAAATCTGGATCAAGAGACCAGGGATTATCTTCTCTGGTGGCTATCTCGGGTCCATCTGTCCAAAGGTATGACCTTTCGCAGGCCAGATTGGACAATTGTAACGACAGATGCCAGCCTTCTAGGTTGGGGTGCAGTCTGGAACTCCCTGAAGGCTCAGGGATCGTGGACTCAGGAGGAGTCACTCCTTCCAATAAACATTCTGGAACTAAGAGCAATATGCAATGCCCTTCAGGCTTGGCCTCAGCTAGCGACAATGAGGTTCATCAGATTTCAGTCGGACAACATCACGACTGTGGCTTACATCAACCATCAAGGGGGAACAAGGAGTTCCCTAGCGATGTTAGAAGTCTCAAAGATAATTCGCTGGGCAGAGATTCACTCTTGCCACCTATCAGCTATCCATATCCCAGGTGTAGAGAACTGGGAGGCGGATTTTCTAAGTCGACTCCAGGTCCAGGGACCCCAAGGCAATGCTGATAGATGCTCTAGCAGCGCCTTGGTCCTTCAACCTGGCTTATGTGTTTCCACCGTTTCCTCTGCTCCCTCGTCTGATTGCCAAGATCAAGCAGGAGAGAGCATCGGTGATCTTGATATCGCCTGCGTGGCCACGCAGGACTTGGCATACAGATCTAGTGGACATGTCATCTTTTCCACCATGGACTCTGCCGCTGAGACAGGACCTTCTACTTCAATGTCCTTTCAACCATCCAAATCTAATTTCTCTGAGGCTGACTGCCTGGAGATTGAATGCTTGATTTTATCAAAGCGTGGTTTCTCCGAGTCAGTCATTGATACCTTAATTCAGGCACGAAAGCCTGTCACCAGGAAAATCTATCATAAGATATGGCGTAAATATCTTTATTGGTGTGAATCCAAGGGCTACTCATGGAGTAAGGTCAGGATTCCCAGGATATTATCTTTTCTCCAAGAAGGATTGGAGAAAGGATTGTCAGCTAGTTCCTTAAAGGGACAGATTTCTGCGCTATCTATTCTTTTGCACAAGCGTCTGGCGGATGTCCCAGACGTTCAGGCATTTTATCAGGCTTTAGTTAGAATCAAGCCTGTGTTTAAACCTGTTGCTTCACCTTGGAGCTTAAATTTGGTTCTTAAAGTTCTTCAGGGGGTTCCGTTTGAACCTCTTCATTCCATAGATATTAAACTTTTATCTTGGAAAGTTCTTTTTTGGTAGCTATTTCCTCGGCTCGTAGAGTTTCCGAGTTATCTGCCTTACAATGTGATTCTCCTTATCTGATCTTCCATGAAGACAAGGTAGTTCTGCGTACCAAACCTGGGTTTTTACCTAAGGTGGTATCTAATAAGAACATCAATCAAGAGATTGTTGTTCCATCTTTGTGTCCTAATCCTTCTTCAAAGAAGGAACGTCTATTACACAATCTGGACGTGGTTTGTGCTTTATAGTTTTACTTACAAGCTACTAAAGATTTTCGTCAAACATCTGCTTTGTTTGTTGTCTACTCTGAACAGAGGAGAGGTCAAAAGGCTTCGGCAACCTCTCTTTCTTTTTGGCTAAGAAGCATAATCCGCTTAGCCTATGAGACTGCTGGCCAGCAGCCTCCAGAAAGGATTACAGCTCATTCTACTAGAGCTGTGGCTTCCACATGGGCCTTTAAAAATGAGGCTTCTGTTGAACAGATTTGCAAGGCGGCGACTTGGTCTTCGCTTCATACTTTTTCAAAATTCTACAAATTTGATACTTTTGCTTCTTCGGAGGCTATTTTTGGGAGAAAGGTCTTACAGGCAGTGGTGCCTTCCATTTAAGTACCTGCCTTGTCCCTCCCTTCATCCGTGTACTTTAGCTTTGGTATTGGTATCCCACAAGTAATGGACTGGATACACCTTACAAGAGAAAACATAATTTATGCTTACCTTATAAATTTATTTCTCTTGTGGTGTATCCAGTCCACGGCCCGCCCTGTCATTTTAAGGCAGGTATTTTTTAATTTTTAAACTACAATCACCACTGCACCCTATGGTTTCTCCTTTCTCTGTTTGTTTTCGGTCGAATGACTGGATATGGCAGTTAGGGGAGGAGCTATATAGACAGCTCTGCTGTGGGTGTCCTCTTGCAACTTCCTGTTGGGAATGAGAATATCCCACAAGTAATGGATGATCCGTGGACTGGATACACCACAAGAGAAATAAATTTATCAGGTAAGCATAAATTATGTTTTTACCCATTCCCCAGTTTTGCATAGCCAACACAGTTATAATAATACACGTTTTACCTCTGTAATTATCTTGTATCTAAGCCTCTGCAAACTGCCCCCTTATTTCAGTTCTTTTGACAGACTTGCATTTTAGCCAGTCAGTCCTGACTCCTAGGTAACTTCATGTTATCTATATGACACACAAGAAATAACGCTCTCTAGTGGTAAAAAAACTGTCAAAATGCATTCAGATTAGAGGCAGCCTTCAAGGTCTAAGAAATTAGCATATGAGCCTACCTAGGTTTAGTTTTCAACTAAGCATACCAAGAGAACAAAAATTGGTGATAAAAGTAAATTGGAAAGTTGTTTAAAATTGCATGCCCTATTTGAATCATGGAAGTTTATTTTGGACTTGACTGACCCTTTAACTTCAGGATTTTGCAGGTAAAAAGCCTAATGTGATTAAAGCAACGGGCATGGACTGAACCAGAGAACAACACTACACCTTGCTGTAGTTATACAGCATCATGGTATCGTATAGCAGGACCCCTAACTTCAAAGCACTACCAGTATAGTTACAGAGACAGATGGATCGACATCAACAGTACTGCCTAAGTGTCATAATTTTCTAATGCATAGTACAGAAAAGCATAGCCACGCAAACAGCATGCAAGTTAAATAAATGCACTTAGTCCAGGTTTGTATATTGGCCAGTATATAGGCAGGTGAAGGTTAATTGCCCCCACATGATCTGTCCAGAAATAGCGTTACACACTTCCACTTTTCATATATATGTATATATGTGGCTATATTTACCACAATCTGTCCTCATTATCCAGTCTTCTTACACTCCAGAAGTAGTCGATCCGCTAAGGCTTAAAGCAGAGTGTCAGTACTTAAGCTGCATTGAAAGGGCACTTTCCCAAGGCTGTGAGACAAGCCGGAACAAAAATCCATTATACAACACTGTGTTGTGGATAATAAGAGCTGACTGCTCTGGTGACGTTACTGTCAATGCGCGTTTTAACCACCATGTGACTACAACGTCATTTGGGGGTTCCTCAGGGAAAACGATAATTGGATGTTGAAACCTTCAACTTTTTAAAGTGTAGTTGGCTCTAAAGTTCAGACCAATATTCCAATCCTATGCTTACAAAAACACACCCTTCTTCCGGATAGGTGAAAAGCCATTAAAGGACAACTCAATGCAGTAGAATTACATAATTAACAACTGCATAATAAAAAGACAATGCAATAACACTTACTCTGAATTTCAAATAAGCAGATTTTTTTCCCCTTTTTCCAGGCCCCTGTATCATGTGACACCCATCAGTCAATTACAGACTAGTATACGTATTCCATGTAAGCTTGTGCACATGCTCAGTAGTATCTTGTTCCCCAGAAAGTGTGAATATAAAAAGCATGTGCAAAATTTGATAAAACTACATGCTCTTTCTGAATCATAAAAGTTTATTTTGACTTGCATGTCCCTTTAAAATTGAAACATATACACTTTTTGGATATGGCAAATTTGTGACCCAAAAGCAGCAAGGGGAAACTGCTCCTAATTTCTTCCCTTTTCATATTTTTAAGGTAAGTACTTATTTAGCAGTACATAGATTTTTCTTTGGAGAGGAATATAGGTCCCAAAGACAACCCACAAATGCTAAGAGGGAGTCAAGGAGAGGTCGGGGTATGAGGGGAGGCCTGAGATTAGAATGAGAACCAGGAGGTACTACCGAGGGGGATTCTAGGTGAACGCCCAAGTGGAAAACATAAATTATGCTTACCTGATCATTTTCTTTTCTTCAGATGGAAAGAGTCCACATCTGCATTTATTACTTTTGGGATTTCAGAACCTGGCCACCAGGAGGAGGCAAAGACACCCCAGCCAAAGGCTTAAATACTCCTCCCACTTCCCTCATCCCCCAGTCATTCTGCCGAGGAAAAAGGAACAGTAGAAGAAATAGCAGGGTGAAAGGTGCCAGAAGAATAAAAATAACAGACGCCCCACAGAAAAAAATACGGGCGGGAGCTGTGGACTTTTTCCATCTGAAGAATTTTTTTTTATCAGGTAAGCATAATTTATGTTTTTCTTCATAAATGGAAAGAGTCCACAGCTGCATTCATTACTTTTGGGAAAACAATACCCAAGCCATAGAGGACACTTAATGCTAAAAACGTGAGGGTACAAAAGGCGGCCCATTCTGAGGGCACCAGGCCTGAAAACCATAACCCACAAAAAATCCTGCTTTGTACAAAGCCAATTGAATATTTGAAAAGAAAAAAGAAAAGGCCCCGAGGACACTGATCCTCAGAAAATCCAGAAGCCTAACTAGAGACTGCAAAAAGCAGACTCACTGAGCCAACACCTCTCCAGGAGCTCCGGTGCCTAGCAGTCTGTCCCCAAACACACACCCCTTACTAGCGAAAAGCAGTAACAGCCAAAAAACCACAAAAGGGAGAGGACAAGGAAGAACCACACGGATTCCAAAAAGGTTATAGCCAAACCCCATAAGGAAAAACCCTAAGGTCCAGTCAAGTCCACAGACACCCAAATGGGTCCTGATAAACAAGGCGAGGCAACACCCAGACCAAACCAGAACCAGGCATCAGAGGAGAATAAAAGCTCCTGAACATCGTGCAACAGCACCAAATAAGACAGCTGAAGACGGAGTCCACAAATCGTCAAAACTCAGAATACTGAGCAACCAAAAACAGATACGTGTAGCAAACCCAGAGAAAAACACCCGAGACAAGGACACGCTGCCATCATGAAGATGACACAGAAAGCAAAATAATTTCCTGGTAGGAAAGAGCGGCCAAACAAAATATCAGGTTGCAAAACCTCTAAAACAGAGAGCCCCTAGGCAATCCAACACCGCCAGACCTACTCACAGGTCACAAGGAAAAGTACAGAACCTCAAAGAGGCCCACTCGCACCTCCTAGACCCAAGGATGAGTGACAGATTCCAGAACCTACAGCCAGCCGCACTAGCCCAAGCGATGGCAGATCTGAAAAGCAAGGGAACAAAAGGAACCCCCAACACACACTCTAAAAAGGGCGGAAGAATGGACCCAGCCACTTCAACAGACACTCATAAAACCTAGCCCAGTTGAAAACAGATCAACCCGCCAGAACAAAAGGCCATAGCCCAAGTTCCCTAGTAACTGGAGCATCCCAAACCAATCCTAGGATCAGAAAGGTCTGGTAACATCCCACAGCGGGACCCATTAAGTGAAAACAATGAGGTAAACACTCAATTAACCGGAAAAACCCAGGACAAAGATAGGCCCAAGCCTTACAATTGTTTGAAAATAAACAATATACCGGAAACTTAAGTACCCTGTCTGATATAAAAAACAGACTCACAGGAAAATGTCCTGAATATCCCAGATAGCGAGAACAAGAGTCCCTCGCAACTCCCTAACCAAAGGGAAGAGACCACCCCTTACAGGAGTCCAACACTCCAAAAGAGTAAAGGCATCGCAAGGTCGTATAAGACTCTAGAGCCTAACAGGCGTCCAAACAACACCACGACTATCAAGATCAAGGGGATTCATTGAGGACAAAGTCCTCCAAACAGAGCAACGGCTAGTCTCCCATCCCCTCAGATACAAAATCAGAGGACAACCCCCAAGGAAAACATGCAGAACATCCCCCAACCCCGGGAAAGAAACCCTAAGTTCTCAATGAAGAAGAGAACCACTAAAGGAACAAGTCCTAGACCCTCTGAAGGCAAAACCGCCTAAACAGGTGGAAAGGAGGCACGAAGCCCTCAACCCGTCCAACCACGTGGGAAGGAATACTCTAGGTCCCGAAATTATCGGAAACAACAGAGAGAGACGCAGTGGAACTGCACTTACCCAGTCAACAAGAGAGAAAGCTAATAAGGACTGACCCCATCCTATTTGCCTCATGGACCTGCAAGTCCTCTTCAGATGCTTAGCTGAAAACTTGTAAATAGAAAACACAAATAATATTGTGATAACTCAGCACCTCAACTGAACCAGCCAGGCACAGCAGGCACCATGTGTCTGAACAAGCCACGAGACAAAAGATCCGAACCCAAGCAGAACCCGCCTGCAACCAGGGCCATACTGTCAAGTTGCACAAATTCGCCCTCAGAGAGGGAGAATGGAAAAACAGACATAGGATGAAACATGTCCCTTAACAACTTCCACGGAAGTAAATAGCAAGTATCAATCCCAGAGAAAGTTCCCGAAGGAAACATAAAACCATAAAATAAAATCATCCTAACTGGATAAAATAAAATGGAAGGCAACCCGTAGGTTTACGCCCAAAAATAAACAGAAATACCCACAGGACCAGCCCAATGGGAACCCTGTTCTATTCACAACACTGGGAAAGATCTCAACAACAAGACTAGAAGAAGATTACGTCATCCCCTCATGTCTACTGAGGTGAGCCATTAGAAGTAGAAGACTGAGGAGTCCCGTATACATTAAGGATTAGGGTCCCCTAACAATTTAAAAATGTGTCTGAGTAAAACACGAAGGCATGCCAGTCTGTAACAAAATGCACAACACTCAGGGACAGCTAGCCCCCCACAGGGAACTGTACAGGCCCTCCCATGGCCGAGGGACCCAGGACAATAGGGCACAAACACAATCACAAATAAACATTTGTACTTTGTAGATGAGCAATCGCCAAAAGTATGTGAAAGCAAAAACGCGCTGCAACCTCCAGGGGGAACAAGCCACCCTCTAAGGAGGAGTAAACATAAGATGGATTATCCACACGTGTAGTAGTATGAAGCGGTAGGGAACTTGCCTCTCAAAGGACAGGACCCCCAGAGGCGGATGGCTCAGCCGTCCCTTGATTCCCCCGAGCCTGAGGAATAAGGTGCTCAATTGTGGCTTACCGAACATAACCGACTGACCTGTGTCAACGGGGCCAATTCGCATTCATCACAGGACAAAGGAGCTGAATCAACATCAAAGTCCTCCATAACTGGATAAGAATACCAAAAAGATGGACTATATATATATATATATATATATATATAAAGACATTTTTGTCATCCCGCAGCTCCAGAAGAAAAGAGAAATGCTGTGAAGAATCCTTTTTTTCTTAAAAACAAGAATAAATTTTATTTTCAAAAATATTTAAAAACAAAAAACATGTAAAAACATGTAAGCCATGTAAGCCATGTAAGCTAGTCGCAGGCCTGCAACAAGGTGTTCAGAACCAAACGCCAAACATGTTTCGGGCCAAGCTTCAGCCCTTGTTCACTGGCATAGTTTGGGTTCACACCTGCTAGTACTATTTAAAGGTAAGATGTTTAAAGTGATTGCAGGCACCTGTACAATATTAACTCTTTGTGAACTCTTAAACATATAGCAATGAGAAGTACTAATACATTTGCCTAATACCTATAACTTTACTAATTTCAAAGGATGTTTTGGAACAATATTTAAATTAGATTTAGAATATTATATTTGTTATAAAAAAATATACTTTCTAACAAATTTTATAAATTCAGTAAAATAAATCTACATCCATGATTGAATTTAGACCAGAGGGGTGTTTTGTCTGTAAATTGAAGATCCAAAACACTTCTCTCTGGTCCAAACGCCTTTCCCTATCTCCCCCTCTCCTATGTCTTGGTATGTGATCTATGCCTTGTACAGTTAATAGGGATTCATTGGAATTGTGTTCCTGTCTGAAGTGCTTTGCTATGGGGGTTGTACTGTCTGAATTTCCTATGTCCCTCAAATGTTGTAAAACTCTATCACGTAGGGCACATTTCTTGCGCCCTACGTACTGCTTTTTGCATCCCTGACATGTCAGAAGATAGATGACATGTGTGGTGTTGCATGTAATTCTGTAACGTATGTCAAATTCTTTGTTTGTTGTACTTGATTTAAATTTTGTTCCTTGTTCTATGTGTAGGCAAGTTTTGCAGATTTTGCCATTACATTTGTTACATCCTAATCTTTGAGTAAGCCATGTCTGTTTGTTGTTGCTAGGCAACATTGACGGAGCAAGAATGCTTCCTAAAGTTTTTGCTCTACGTGCTGAAAAGAAGCAACCATCAGTAACAATTTTCTTTAGTTTTGTGTCACTTTCTAAAATGGGTAAGCAGCCACGTACAATATCACAAATTTTGTTAAAATCTCTGCTGTAATTTGTAATAAAAGTGGGCTTATTATGTTGTCTTTGTTTTTTTGTTGTGTTTGTATATATCAAATCATCTCTGTTAATAAGATCCACTTTTGTCTTTGTTTTAGTTAGAAGGTCTGTTTTATAACCCCTGGCCTCCAGTCGTTGATTGGTCTGTTCGGCATGCATTTGAAATTTTGTTTCTGTTGTACAATTACGTTTTGTTCTAACCAATTGTCCATATGGAATAGATTCAATTGTATGTTTTGGGTGACATGAAGAGGAGTGCAGAATGGTGTTACCTGCTGTGCTTTTTCTAAAAAGTTCTATATCAATAGAATGTGTGTCATTGTTGGATGTTAAAGTGACATCCAGAAAGTTAATAGTGTTAGCATTTTCAGTCATAGTGAAAGATAAGTTGAGTTTGTTGCTGTTGACATAGTCAAGAAACCTGGCAACTGATTGCTGGTCTCCATCCCACACCAACACCAAATCGTCAATGTACCTGCCAAAATAAACAATGTGATCTCGAAAGGGATTAGTATCTCCAAAGACGTGGCACCGTTCCCAGAACCCCATATAGAGGTTAGCATAGGAAGGGGCAAATTTGGCCCCCATATATATATATATATATATATATATAGTAAAAAAAATGTAAAACAGCACCTGACACCCACAATGGCTGGGGCACTCACCACCTCATATGAACCAGACACCAGCGGACCGGGAATTTCTCCATCGCCACACAGTCAGGAATGCGGAAATGAGAAACCAGACGTAAACACGCCCAACTTTTATTTGAGATTTCAAAAGCATACAACAGTTTCATAATTATACATGACTAAGGTATTGTATCAATAAGTTTAACAACAAATAATACTTTTGAAAATAGTTTCACAATCAAATAACCAAATAATCCAGATAATCAGATTATGGTGCCCTTATTTACAGGGTAAAAATTAAATAATAAAGTAACTATGGAATTAAATAATTAAGTGATTAAGTAATTAGGTAATGTACCAGTGTACCAGCCGCTATAAAAGAGTGGTTACCTTGATGTCTAGCATTCCTCACTGAAGTTTAAGAAATCTAAGGAGCAGGAGAATCTAATGGACCCCTTGACCTAAATCAGGGCTACTAATAGTACTGTCTCAGCCTTGTCTGTCTCCTTACTTCACCTGAGGCACTATTAGTCCAGCATTCAAGTATTCTTCCCATAAGAAGCAGACGGAAGAATAATCATCTTGTCGGTTTGTATATCCGTAGTGATATTTCTCTAATTGTAAGCTATGTGTTACTGTTTCTGTCCATGTTGTGACCGTTGGAAGTTCCCCTTTTTTCCTATTGAGAGGTATTAGCATTTTAGCTGAGTTAACCATTAATGTCAACAATGCTAGTCTAAACCTACATTTAATTTTAGGGAAATGGTTAAAGAGGAAGGTCCAGATATTATAGGGTAAAGAGATTTTTAATATTTGTTCAATTTCTTTCTTTATTGATTCCCTATATTTCTTAGCTATTGGGCATTACCACCATATGTGGAACTGAGTTCCTGCCTCTTGGCAGCCTCTCCAGCACATCGCTGGAGTGTTAGGGAAGAGTTGGTGCAGGCGCACAGGGGTATAAAACCATCTGCACATTAACTTTAGATTCATTTCTAATGTAGTTATGGAAGAGGAAGACCTACTCATATGTGAGAATATGGCTAGCCATGATTGTGTAGGTAGGGTATCTTCTGCCTCCTTTTCCCATCTGGTGACATAAGTAGGCATGGTGTTAGTGTAAGATGCAACTATCTGTTTATATGCAAGAGAGAGGATGCCTCTACTAGGCAACTGTATTATACATAAGTTTTCAAAAGGGGTGGGAGTACGCTTCAAGTGTGTTTTAAAAGGATGTGTAGTTAGGAAGTGTATTAATTGTGAGTATGTTAACCAATTTTGAAATATATCACCACAAATGGAAATAATATCCGGCTGTGTTTTAACTTGAAAAAAGTTATAAGCCGGTAAGGCCTCTTTAATCCCTGTGCTGTTATTACCGCGTGTCTTAAGTTGTAGTGGGCAAGAGGGGTTCCCTATCATTGGGGTTAAGGGCAAATAGTCGAAATATGTGTGTGTCTTATCCCAAATTATCCCAAATTTTATAGGTTTCTCTTGTAGTTGTAGGGGTCGTATTCAATAGTGTTCTTTGATTAGGTGGAAGCCAACATTGTCCACTTAAGGTAATGTCATTAGTTAATTGGTGCTCCAGCTGAACCCGATTCTTTGCTGGCAGCGTGCTTGCACCAGTCCACTACTCTGGTTAGGAAGGTCGCCAATCTATAATGTTGTATATTTGGGGCTCCCAGTCCTCCTAGTTCTTTAGGGCGATACAATGTGGCTGTGTCAATACGCGGGTGTTTGTGTGACCATATAAAAGAGTTTAACATTTTCTGAAGATGAAATGTCATTCGGTCAGGAAGAGGTATCGGCAAGGTCTGTAGGAGGTACAATATTTTAGGTAAAATTATAATTTTAATTGCATTAAGTTTGCCAAGCCAGAATAGAAATTTATCATTCCAATTTCTAAGTAATGAATTAATATGTGTTGAAAGGGCATTATAGTTCAGTGTTCACGTGTCTTGTGTGGTTGGGGACATGTAGACTCCTAAATATTTGATTGCTTTCTCTTGAATTCTAAAGTTAAACCGTTGGTGTATATTTTTTATAGTTATGGGTGCTAGGTGAACACTCAATAATTCTGATTTTGTGACATTTATTCTTAGGTTTGAATAATGTCCATATGTTTGCAATAACTGCATCAAAGTGGGGCTAGACAAGTCAGGGTAACAAATATGTCTTCCGCGTAGAGTGTTATTTTATATTCGGTTGTTCCTATTTTGTAGCCAGTAATATCCACATTATTTCTGACTTGTGAGGCTAATATCTCCATTGAGAGCACAAAAAGTAACAGTGAAAGTGGGCAGCCCTGTCTGGTCCCATTCGAGATTTGGAATGTTTCCGAAATGGAGTTTAATTCTAGCTTGTGGTTGATTATAGAGTGCAAAGATCTTCCCTATCAGGTCATGATCAAAGCCAAATCTATATAAGGTTTGCTTCAAAAAGGGCCAATCAAGCCTATCAAAGGCCCTTTCCGCATCCATTGATATGAATGCGGAGGGGACCTGTTGTCTACGCGCATATTCCATAAGGGTTAATATTTTGGAGGTGTTGTCTCTTGTTTCATGTGTGGGTATGAAACCAGCTTGGTTTATGTGAACTATAGAAGGGAGGAGCGTATTGATTCGGGTCACAATAATTTTGGCATACAGCTTAATATCTACATTGAGTAAAGAGATCGGTCTAAAATTTGCCGGCGTGGTTGGAGGTTTACCCGGTTTGGGAATTATAGAAATCTGAGCTTCTAACATTGAAGGAGGGAATGGGTTACTTTCAGAAACTTCATTAAATAGAGAAGCAAGGTGTGGGGTTAGGATTGTAGAGAACGTTTTATAATATTTGGCTGATAGACCATCCGGGCCTGGGCTTTTCCCGTTGGGCAAAGAGGTGATTGCTAACTTTAGCTCTCATATTGAAATTGGTTGTTTTAAGTATTTTAATTGGTCTTGTGTGATTTCAGGGACTTGGCATGCCGTAATATAGGAAGTAAGGTTCGAGAGGTGTTCCTCAGAAGGGTGGGTTTTAGCTATGTTATAGAGATTAGTATAATACTCATGAAAAGTACTCAGGATATCTTTTTTTTAAAAAAAATCTTTATTTATAGATCAACAACATAATACAATAAAAGGTTAACAGCAAAAGAAATATTATGTTAAAGTCACATATTCGTTTCACCATGCAGGTGAAATACATAGATTAACACTTAATACATTTCCAGTCATATGAAGATTAGACCCAAAATAAAATAATGCTATCACCAATCTGATGATCAAAGTAAATTAACCTCTACTCAACTTCAGTTTTATATATAACAATTTTTATATTGTTGGTAAGTTTTTTTATTTTTCTCACAAAATCTAAATACTCAAGCAAGAGACACACAGTATATTATCCAATATGGAGAAAATAACAAAATAACAAGAGGAGAAAAAAAAAAAAGGGGGAAAAGGAAAAAAAAAAAAAAAACGGGGACCATCCCACCGGCTCCCTCTCCCCCTCTCCAGCTCTTTTATTATATATGCAACCATTCTCACTCTCTCAATTAAATACAATGTACACGCCTTTATCAATGTCATCATGCCAAAATAATAAAATAAACCTAAGCTCATTCACTAGGTATTTTACCCGTTTGTATCAAGGTATCAAAAAGATTTGTTTTTCTAATGATAGTTATAAACTGTTGTTGTAACATAATGGGAAAGGTTCTCATTAGTCCAAGCCATTTTTGGAGATATTTCTCCATTTTGCCCTCAAGATAGATATCACTATACTATTGTTCAGATATAATTATCTTAGCTATCATAGATTTAAAAGTTTGTAAAGAAGGCAAACTATTAGACCTCCAATTCAACAAAATAAAATTACGTCCTGCCAAGATCAAAGTATTAATTGTCTTATATTGTTTATTTTTATGATAGTTACACAAAAAAATTATATCTTGTGAGCATTTAACAAATTCATCATCCAAACTTAAAGAAAACCAAAAATTAACCTTTACCAGAATTGAAGCAATGCATAAGATCAGCATTCGGGTTACTACATTTCAAACAGACATTATGGTCGGCTTGATACCGCTTTTTAAGTTGCGCGGGTGACCATCATGACTATCTCTGGGAGACCCCAAAGATTCAGTATCTGATAGAAGATATCAAGATGGAGAGACCACTCTCCTGGATGCCAAAACCAATAACTGACAAAAACTGTTTCTCATTTGTTCACTCCAGGAATATGAACAGCAGAAATTAAATAACATTTGATTTCTGCCCAGGAAAGAATTCCCTCATGGCTAGGGAACTGAGAGTTCCCCTTTGATGATTGACATATGCTACTGCTGAAACATAGTCAAACTGAAAATAGAGATAAGACTTCCTATCCAACAGAGGCCAACTCTGAAAGACTGAATTGCACAAAGTTAAAAAAAATATTAAAAGGAAACCAAAAAAAACCTTGCAGTCTCTGAGACCCCAGATGGCCTCCCATGCTGAAAGACTTGCATCTGAAAAGAATACAGATCCAGTAGAATGAACAAAACAAGCACCCTGTGAAATAAGCTCATGAGACAGCCACCAAAAAGAGACTAGCTCGATCTGAAGTCTGGATGAAACCTAGAAACCATGGTCAGGGCCGTTTTTAGGGGAGGGCAAACTGGGCATTAGCCTGGAGCGCCAAGAGAGTATAAGGCACCGTAAAAATTCACAAACAATACTTGATATAAATGTGTGTGTGTGCGCTATCAGCTATGGGGATACTAAATACAGGATCTATATCTATGGTCTCTAAATCAGCTTAAATAGAAAATTTATGTTATAATTACTAAAAGTATAGTGCAAAACAATTTATTAAAATCACAAACAATATTTTATAATCTAAAATGCATATATATGACCGGTCATAAAAACATCTGCAATTGATGCTGATAAAACTCTTAAAATATATGAAAAGAAGAGTACCTATTCCTGCAAAAATTGCAAATAATGCGTACTACCTTGTTAAAATTGCTCAATAAACAAATAGTAAATTTAAACTTGAAAAGGCAATATCCTTATATTGCGTGGCAGCTAGAGCTAATTCTTTTGGCTAAAGGTGTAGAACTTAGTCTGTATATCGGTGGCAGCTCCATGTCAAATAGTATCAAATAGGTATAAACTTATCTTTGCCGGATGTGAGAGTTCCAATATTGCATTACAAATGTCTATCCTTGGCAATTACCAGTAGTTCTAACGTCACTGAAAAGAGAACCGTGTATGCCTACCGCACTACAGGGCTACTACACCTCTCCGTGCCTACCTGCTCTTCTCTGAGTGTAATCCGTTCACTCACGGTAAGGCACAGGTGTCCGTACAGCTCCTGTGTAGTCGGTGACGTCACACATTACGTTGGTTGTCACAGAAAGTAGATTTGTTCCGTGCAATGATCTCTGAGCAGAATATTGTAGAATGTAGAGATGATACGAAAGTAGTTCCACTTTGAATCCTATGTAATCCTTCGATTATGTAGTATGATTTGGTTAAAATAAGATCCGTGTGTCTTTAGTCAATAACCATCAACGCGTTTCGCCATTTATCATGGCTTTAAAAATTCACAGAACAATAGGAAAATTAAACTGCCTTTTTAACAACCCCAGATTGCACGTCAAATATACTGTCCCCAGCCACACTAAAAAAACAAATACTTTGCCTTTTATATGAGCTGGTATGTGAAGCAAAATTATGCACCGACGGAACAGGGTTCAGTAAATACAGCTTTACATCAGGGCTCGCCGGAGTTCCTAAATGTGTCCTAGCATTAAATGTTAGGTGCACACTATGGGGCCGAATTACTAAGCTACGGATGCATCTGTTTCCGCACAAGCCTTCAGGCTCACCAGAAATGTAAGTTAAAAAGCAGTCTTAAGACCGCTGCTCCTTAACTCGTCCGCCACCTCTGAGGCTGCAAACAGCAATCAGCCAGATTGAATATGATTGGGTTGATTGACAACCCCTGCTAGCGGCCAATTGGCCATGAATGTGCAGGGGGCGGTATTCCACAAGCATTTCACGAGAAATGCTTGTGCAATGATATATGCCGACAGCGTATGCTGTCGGCATTTATCGATGTAGGGCGGAAATGATACGCTACATCGGATCATGTCTGCCCAAACATGATAAATTGGCCCCTAAGGCTGTGGAGAAGTGCAGAGATGACTGCTACACTTCTCCCGGTATAACCTTTGTGATAGCTCGAGTTTCTCTCAAACTGGCTAACTCCCCTGCCAAACAAAGCAGTAAAGACAGCAACGGGGGTTGAGCTGTCAGCATAGAGAAGACAGCGAATAGCAAATTGCAGTGTTTCAGACTCCTGGTTTTATGGCCTTCTCCCCTAGATAACGACACAGTAACAGGTAATGCAATGTGTTTCCAGCAAGCATCTCATGTTTGCTGAAAGAGCGGGGAAGGGGGACGAGAGAATGGACTTAGATGACATGTAGTGTGATATGTTTCATTGGAAATAACTGAAAAGTACAAAAATCCCGAATATCAGATAAATGTGCTATATATATATATATATATATATATATGCCACACTGTGAATCTGCCCTTCATGAGACAACCACCTGAAGGTTCTGTGTAATAAACAATCTTCAACAAAGCAGGAACCAGCCAAGATTTTTTCAAAAACAGGGGTCAAATTTATATACCGTATGTATTATTAAATGTAAATTGCAGGTACCCTTATAAACACTTTTTCTTCTTGAGAATATTATGCATTTTATGGATTTATTTTTACCATTGAATTTGAAAGAGTTTAAATGTTACCATTAAGTAACTTTCAGCCAGATTACGAGTTTGGCGTTATGAGTAAAAAAGCTTCGTTATGCCCATCACAATGCTTTTCCTACCGCTGCTATTACAAGTCTTGTCAGAATAGCTGTACCGCACACTTTTTTGGCCGTCACGCATCAGTACCGCACTTTAAAAAAAGTCCTTTTTCAATGTGACTCCATAGCGCCGGTATTACGAGTTTGCCTGGGAGGCCAAAAAGTGAGCGGTACAGCCTAAAATGACAAGATCCGTACCGCCATCTAAAGTCAGTAGTTATGAGTTTTACGCTACAAAGCTGTAACATAAAACTCATAACTAAAGTGTTACAAAGTACACTAACACCCATAAACTACCTATTGACTCCTAAACTGAGGTCCTCCCATATCGTAAACACTAAAATAAATGTATTAATCCCTAATCTGCCGCTCCGGACATCGCCGCCACTTCAAAAATGTATTAACCCCTATTCTGCCGCTCCCCGACACTATAATAAAATTATTAACCCCTAAACCGCCGCCCTCCCGCATCAAAAACACTATTTAAACATAATTAACCCCTAATATGCCATCCGCCCACTCTGCCGCGATACTAAAGCTATTAACCCCTAAACCTAACCCTAACATAACCCTAACACCCCCTAACTTAAATATAATTAAAATAAATCTAAATAAAACCTAAAAACCTAAATAATTCCTATTTAAAACTAAATACAAACTTACCTGTAAAATAAACCCTAAGATAGCTACAATATAACTAATAGTTACATTGTAGCTATCTTCGGTTTTATTTTTATTTCACAGCTAAGTTTGTATTTATTTTAACTAGGTAGACTAGTTAGTAAATAGTTATTAACTATTTACTAACTACCTAGTTAAAATAAATACAAATTTACCTGTAAAATAAAACCTAACCTGAGTTACACTAACACCTAACATTACAATAAATTAAATAAATTAAATTAACAAAATACAATTATCTAAATTACAATTTTTTTTAATAATTTTACTTTGATAGGGCTATTAGATTAGGAGTAATTCGTTTTTATTTTTGATAATTTCTTTTTTTTTATTTTGTGTAATTTAGTGTTTATTTTTTTGTAATTTAGATAATTGTATTTTGTTAATTTAATTTATTTAATTTTATTGTAATGTTAGGTGTTAGTGTAACTCAGGTTAGGTTTTATTATACAGGTAAATTTGTATTTATTGTAACTAGGTAGTTAGTAAATAGTTAATAACTATTTACTAACTAGTCTATCTAGTTAAAATAATTACAAACTTACCTGTGAAATAAAAATAAAACCTAAGCTAACTACAATGTAACTATTAGTTATATTGTAGCTAGCTTAGGGTTTATTTTACAGGTAAGTATTTATTTTTAAATAGGAATTATTTAGTTATTAATAGTAAGTTTTTTTTTAGAATTATTTTAATTATGTTAAAGTTAGGGGGTGTTAGGGTTAGGGTTACGTTAGGGTTAGACTTAGGGTTAGGGTTACGTTAGGGGTTAATATATTTATTTAGTGTTAGTGATGTGGGAGGCCAGAGGTTTAGGGGTTAATAACTTTAGTATAGTGGTGGCGGCGACATTGGGGCGGCAGATTAGGGGTAAATAAGTGTAGGTAGGTGTCAGCAGTGACATTGGGGGCGGCAGATTAGGGGTTAATAAGTGTAGGTAGGTGGCGGCGGCGGCGACAGATTAGGGGTAAATAAGTGTAATGTAGGTGTCGGTGATGTCGGGGGCGGCAGATTAGGGGTTAATAAATGTAATGTAGGTGTTGGCGATGTCAGGGACAGCAGATTAGGGATGTTTAGACTCTGGGTTTATGTTAGGGTGTTAGGTTTAAACATACATTTTTTTTTGCCATAGACATCAATGGGGCTGCGTTACAGAACTTTACGCTCCGCGATTACAGGTGTTAGGCTTTTTTTAGCCAGCTCTCCCCATTGATGACTATGGGGAAATCGTGCACGAGCACGTCAAAACATTGCTTGTATTTGGGTGAGGTATGGTCTGGAGCTCAATGCAACCATATCGCCCGCACAAGCCGGGATTTTGCAAACCTGTAATAGCAGCGCTATGAAAGGTGAGCGGTGAAAATAACGTACAAGTTATTAGCGAGCTAGCCATAACACAAAACTCGTAATCTGGCTGTTTAAAATAGTGGTTTCACACATTTTTAAAAATATATAACAATAGTTTAAATAATAACACTATACATACACATATAAATATTGTATGTGTTTGTATATGTATTTATGAGGCATGTATGATTAGTGTATTAATTCTGATATTGTTTTTGTCCCACAAATGTGTATGTATTGAATGTATCTGTACTCTATATGGGCCTGATATTCAAAACCTCACCGGCTTGGAGAGAAATCATGCAGTCTTTGAGATTTTTTTAGACCTTATATTGTTCTTTACATCAAGAACTCTGTATAGTGAGATAAATATATCTTTCATATAAAAATATGTGCTTCTAACATTTTTTTAGGGACCTCTCTATACTGACGAGATGTCTTAGATCATCTCACCTGAGCAGAGAGCTTTTGCATATCAGGCTCTATGTCTCTTAAAGGGACAGTCTAGTAAAAATTAAAATTTCATAATTTAGATAGGGCATGTCGTTTTAAACTTTCCAATTTACTTTAATCATTAAATTTGCTTTGTTCCCTTGGAATTATTTGTTGAAAACTAAATCTAGGTAGGCTCATAAACTGATTCCTAGGCCATTGAAGGCTACCCCTTATCTCAGTGCATTTTGACGGTTTTCACAGTTAGACACTGCTAGATCATGTGTGCCATATAGATAACATTGTGCTAACTCCCAATGAGTTATTTATGAGTAAGCACTGATAGGCTAAAATGCATGTCTGTCAAAAGAACCAAGATAAGGGGGCAGTCTGCAGAAGCTTAGATACAAAGTAATCAGAGGTAAAGAATGCATTTATATGACAGTGTTGGTTATGCAAAACTGGCGTTTGCGGAATAAAGGTATTATCTGTCCTTTTAAACCACAACATTTCTGGAGTAGATTGTCCCTTTAAGTATGTGGATGTAGTAAGTGTGCTATCTATGTGTGAGTGTGTGTAAATCTGTGTCTCAGAATGAGGGCCCAATAGTTTTTTATGTTTAAATTATTTTTATTGTTATAAGTGTGTCATTTTACAATACCTGGTGAATAGAATACAAACCATTTAAGTCATTTCCAAGTAAATACAAAGTCATTGCCAGTACGAGTTTTATTGCTAACATTGCATTCTTACCTCTTTATCTTGGAGAGAGAGGGGTTATCAGTTATATCTAGCTCCTAATCTTATAATAGCAAAACAATGTGTATGATTGTAGACAATGTCTAGAACGTGATGTATGTCAACACAAATTTAATAATAGTAAAGAGAGGAGAAAAAAGAACTAAGAAAAGGAGAGAAGAGAATGAAAAAGAGGGGAGGACGAGAATGTTGTCTTGCTGGATCATCTGGTTATTTAAACAGGGGGGCCCAATAGTTGTTTTTTTTGTCTGTGGCTATGATTTGGGGGGTCTCTTTGAATGCATAAGCATGTCATGTGTGGGTTTGGGCATATGTTACTGATACATCTCAGAGCGTCTTTGGCTCTGTTACTCAAGGCCTGTGTTTGTGATATATCTGTATTGTGAGATGAGTGGAGCCAAGAATGTGGTTCTGTGGATAACTGATGGTGTTTGCATAAATGTGGATGTAGATGGGTGCTTGTGTGTATGTATGTGGATGAATATGGGTGCCTGTGTGTGTAAGTAAATCTCTATGGGTGCCTGTGTGCTTGCATGTAAATGTTTATGAATGCCTTATTTAAAATTAAATGACAGTGAGGCATAGAAACCTCAGGAGGAAATAAGACCTTAGTTTAGAATGGGGGGGCATTTTTAAAATTTGCCCTGGGAACTAGATTCTCTAGAAACTGCCCTGACCATGATGCTAAAGAAACAACAACAATTTAAATGAAAAAAAAAAAAACACAGACAAGGATATACTGCAACACCCTGAGTTCTAATTACAGAAGACCTAGGAAAACATTCTGGGGGCTGAACCCAGACCAAACGGTAGAGCAAAAAACTAAAAATGCTAGAGCAGAAATGCAAACCAAGAAAATACTGATAAACATCAACTATTATAGACATAGATTGACCTTGTAAAATAAAAAAGGCAGAACAAATCCAAATACTCATTATTTAGAAAATGTAAATGCTGAGAGATTAGTTCAGAGCCTTTAGATCCAGAACTAGTCAGGAAAGTGTCTTCCTCAGTGGCGGCTGGTGAATTTTGAAATTGTGGGGTACTAGATCCCACCCCTTGAAAAAACTCCGCCCACTACAAAATAGTTTTTTTTTAACTTTTAAGAGTTATGCATGCTAGTGTATGTATATGTATGTGTATATATATATATATATATATATATATATATATGTTTTGAAAAGAAGGGCACTCTCAGGTTTTATAGAAAAACACAAAATGTTTTTATTTTGACCAACAACGTGTCATCAACGACAGAGTCGACGTTTCGGCTCACATCAGAGCCTTCTTCAAGACAAGGAAAATCTTAAGTCGTTGTGTAGCCGTGCTCCCCGACAAGGTTGTCGGGGAGCACGGCTACACGCCACAGTTTGGATGTGGCAGAGAGATGAAGATAAGAACATACATATACATATTTTATGTATTTATGTCTATGTTAAAGCCCTTTTTTTTTCTTACACCTGAGAATACATATCTTTGATCTTAATTATGTTTTAATTAATTTAAATCATTAGATGGTGTTATAATGAGTGTAACTGTACTTTGTAATGTATTTTTGATGTGTTTTGTCACAATTTTTGTTTTGCAAAAAAGTTAACCAGAGCTCTGAGGAGGCGGTAATCATTCTAGCGTAAATCATGATTGGGCTTAAGCAATCACGTTTATTTTCAATGTGTAATACACAGCAAAAAAAATGATGCATGCAAACACTCGCAATAAACTCTTTAACGCTTGTGTGTAACTGTTAGAGCTCCACTAGTAATCCGGCTATAAATAAAAAATCTAGGTGGGTACTACCTATCTGGATATCTCTTTAAGAAACATAAAAACTAAGCAAATTTGATAACAGAAGTGAATTAGATTTTTTTTTAAATCTAGTATTCTGTCTGAATCATGAAAGAAAAGTTTTGTTTTTTATGTCCCTTTAATGCTAATGTTTAGCAGGTTTGGAATACACAAGGAAATCCTGACAGATCACTGTACTCCATTTATGTCATGGGTTACAAAGAAATGATGTAAACTGATTCACATTAAGCAGTTAAAATCTTCAGTGTACCACCCACACAATGATGGTTTAGTTGAATGGTTCAATAAAACCTTATAAGCTATGTTACAGTTACGTGATTGACGAAGCTGGTAAATCTGGGACTTTCTATTGCCATAGCTAATGTTGGCTATTAGAGAAGTACCTTAAAGGGACAGTATACTGTAAAATAGTTTTTCCCTTAATGTGTTTACAATTGCTTTTTTTACCAACTGCAGAGTAAAAAATGTATGAAAATTAGCTTTTTAAGGTTTATTTCTGTATATTAAAGCTCTGATTTTGTGTTTTGAAGCCACAGCCTAATAAAATAGGTTGAGCTTGTAGGTATAATCAGATCTCATTACTGTATCACATTGTGCACATATACCTGCTTCTTTATCTTATATCTGTCCTTAAAACAATCACCAATACTTTGAGAGAACAATGGAAAATCAACATTTTATTACCTTATCTCTGCTTTATCACACTGGGAGTGTAATTTCTTCTGCTGGCTGTGTTTACAAAGCTTATCTATAGCTGGTACGCGCGGCCACAAACTTTCAGAATAGGTGGGGATACCACATGCTAAATTAACAATTTCAGATGCCAATATAAGGGTAAAGGAGCTACTTGTAAACAATTTAATACACTCCAGCAGGTAAAGTGGATCATTGGGAACAAATTAAAGGGGAGAAAATTTTTGAGTAAACTGTCCCTTTAAACAGCCACTGGCTTTTCACCCTTAGTTATTGTATGGCTGACATCCTAGGTGTTTACTGGACATAGCTAAGGAGACATGGAAACTGGAGACTAACCATTGTAGTGTCACTGAACATGTTTCTCAGATGCAGGAGTGTACATAAGCCATTATGCATATAGTATAGTACATAAGCCATTATGCCTAGAGGAATATATGGAAAAGGCCCAATAAGAAATTTCTGCCCTTATACTATCCTCTCACCTCACTACCTGTTCCCTCGACCCCATCCCCTCACAACTACTCCCCTCCAACATTTCTACCCTTACCCCTATACTCACACACATCTTCAACCTCTCCTTCGGCACTGGTATAGTTCCCACATCTCTTAAACATGCATTAGTCACACCTATCCTCAAAAAAACTTCTCTCGATCCAACCTCCCCATCCAACTACCGCCCTATTTCCCTACTCCCTATTGCCTCAAAGCTTCTTGAAAAACTAGTATATGCACGTCTATCCCATTTTCTTACATTAAACTCCCTCCTTGATCCACTGCAATCTGGATTTTGCCCCCTTCACTCCACAGAGACAGCAATTGTTAAGGTTACCAACGACCTACTTACAGCAAAATCCAAAGGCAACTTCTCTCTACTTATCCTCCTTAATCTGTCTGCAGCCTTTGATACTGTTGACTACCCTCTTTTGCTCTATACCCTCCAATCCTTGGCATCTGCGACACGGCTCTCTTGGTTCTCTTCCTATCTGTCTAACTGTACCGTTAGTGTAGCCTTCTCTGGGGCATCCTCTGCCCCGTTACCTCTTCCTGTTGGGGTACCGCAAGGCTCTGTCCACGGTCCCCTTCTCTTCTCAATCTACACTTCCTCATTAGGTTCCTTAATAAAGTCCCATGGGTTTCACTATCATCTGTATGCCGACGATACCCAAATCTACCTCTCTGCACCAGAACTATCTCCTTCCTTGCTAACCCGTGTCACTAACTGTCTCTCTCATATCTCATCTTGGATGTCCTCTCACTACCTCAAGCTAAATCTCTCCAAAACTGAGCTCCTTATTTCCCCCCCTTCTTCAAAAATCTCCACTCCCCATGTCTCTATAACTGTTGATAACTCCATCATTACCCCAACCTCACATGCCCGATGTCTTGGGGGTCACACTTAACTCAGATCTTTCTTTTACTCCTCACATTCAGTCCTTGGCTAAAGCCTGCCGCTTCCACCTTAAAAACATTGCTAAAATCAGACATTTCCTTACACAAGACACAACTAAGATTTTAATCCACTCTCTCATCCTTTCCCGCCTCGACTACGGCAACTCCATCCTCTCTGGTCTAACTAGCTCCCGACTAGCTCCTTTACTATCCATAATGAATGCCTCTGCCAGGCTCATCTGCCTTACAAGTCGCTCTTCATCTGCCGCACCTCTCTGCCAATCCCTTCATTGGCTTCCTCTTGCCTCCAGGATTAAACACAAAATTCTCACTCTGACTTATAAAGCCCTCAATTGCATTTCTCCCCCCTACATCTCAGACCTTGTCTCCAGATACTTTCCCTCCCGACCCCTTCGCTCCGCTCATGATCTCCTACTCTCCTCATCTCTCTTGTTACCTCCTCACATTCCCGTTTACAAGATTTCTCCAGACTGGCTCCCATCTTATGGAACTCTCTGCCTCACTCCACAAGACTCTCCCCTAGTTTTAAAAGCTTCAAGTGCTCCCTGAAGACTCTACTATTCAGGGACGCATACAACCTACACTAACTTTCCTATCTCTACTGCTATCCCCTTAAACCCCATAGCATGTAAGCCCATGAGCCCAGCTGTTTGTAGTTCACCTTCATAAGAGCCGACTACAACAGTGCAACTCTCGGCAGGACCCTCTACCCATTTGATCCCTGTAATTGTTTTTATATACCACCTATGTTCATAGCGCTGCGGAACCTGTTAGCGCTCTACAAATACCCGATAATAATAATAATAACAAGAACACAAGAAAAGCAACAATAGGAATGCTAGTGTTTGTGTGTTTTAGCCACGAGACAGAGTTCCAGTTTTGGCTCCCATGGTAGAAAACAAATTCTTGGCAACCTGGCAGAGACCCTATGTGGTAACTGAAAGTAGAAGAGAACTAAATTATAAAGGAAGACAACAGGGTAGACAAAAGTGGAAGAAAATATAATCTTGTCAATTTATTGAAGCCTTGGAAAGAAAGGGAGGTACTTGTTACTACACAAGTAACAGTATATTGTTTTAGATAAGAGTGATCCTGAGGTTAATATTTCAGAAACTGTGTTTGTACATCAGAAACAAGAGGTAGAAGAGTTTCACAGTATAAATAAAGAAGTGTTTTCCACAGTCCCAGATAGAACCAATGCTATCAAATATGACATTATAACAGAACCAGGGAAAAAGTTTAAAATGAAGCTATACAGAATACCTGACACCCATAAAATGATAGCTCTGGCTATAATTAAGAAATCCCAAATAATTTTCTTTGTACTAAAAACTTATGGCCCAATTAAATTCTGTAATTTCAATTTCAACATGTGATGCATATCTTAATCCAAGAGACTTGGGAAAGCCTGATACCTCACCATAATAGACCTGACCAAGAGAATTGGCAGGTATCTCTCACAAAACAACCAAAAGAAAAGACCGCATTTTCCACATCTGGGGTCCGATTACATATACGGCGCAGGCTTAAGAGGTTACGGTGCTCCCATACTCAGAGCAAGGCTTGCTACGGCTGCCTTTTGTGATGAGGTAAAAATGGAGTAAGATTTCTCCATTTTCGCCACGTAAGTCCTTGCGCTGGATATTGGATACCGATTTACGACGCGGTCCCATGTTAGCCTATGGGAGTAAAAATTGCGGGCGACGGGTCAAATATACATGCCGCATTTATATGCAGCACTGTATATAGGATACCAGACCCACGCAAAAATCGGTGTTGCCGGCTTTTGCGGGCAACGCCGCATATGTAATGGAGCCCATTATGGTCTATTTCACTACTTACCTTTTGGCTTACTTGAGGGACCTGCCACATTCCAAAGAATGATGGATAGAATATTAAAACCATATGCATGTTATATTAGATAGATAGATATAGATACACAGGAGAGGGCCTGATATTCAAATCCTTGCCAGCATGGAGAGAAATCACACTAAGAGGCGCCGTAGGGAGCATTATGCCCCATGTTTCCAAGCTCGATCAGGTGGATTGACACCCCCTGCTAGCGGCTGATTGGCCGCAAATCTGCAGGGAGCAGCATTGCACCAGCAGTTCACAAGAACTGCTGGTGCAATGATAAATGCCGACATCGTATGCTGTCGGCATTTATCGATGTGCGGTGGACATGATACGCTACATCGTATAATGTCCGTCCGCACAATAATAAATACACCCTCAAATCTTTGGGATTTTCTTTAGACCTTGTATTGTAATGTAGGAGTCTCTCTTTCACATAAAAAATACTACATAGCAACATTAACATTTCTCAAGATAACATTTGTGTTTCTTAACATTTTTTCAGGTCCCCGCTGTACCGACTAAACTTCTTAGAATATCTCGCCTGAGTGGCAAGGTTTTGAATACCAGGCCGAGAGAGCGAGGGAGGGAGAGAGACAGAGGGAGAGAGAGAAACATAGAGATTGAGGGAGAGAGAGAGAGGGAGAGAAAGAGAGTGAGGGAAGAAGGGAGATAGAGAAAGAATGGTTAAAGTATTTTGGTGGGGGGAAAAACTTGCATACAGAAGGATCTAAATTTATTTGTGTCAAAAGACTTTCATCTGGGTGCGATTATAAATTGCCTGAATCTGGCCATCTCAAATTTAATAGGATTCAGGGTTTTATGTGAGAAACAGCAGTATCTGCTTCTACTCTTTCCCAAAGGTAACTAACATCAGATTGTTTTTTTAAGACTGACATCCAAATGGTGATTTTCTTATAACTAAGAGTCCCCTTCATAAAAATATTAAAACTTTTTCAATGAATAACAATGACCTCCATGAGTATCTACTTCAGTGCTAAGACTAGTATTAAACATATTATTGACATAATGATAGTAAATATGAATGTCGTCCAGTTAGTACATTCAGTGAATATTATCTTTAATGTGTGAAGCTGTTTTTCTCTAAATCATGTCATTACTTTAAAAGGGCATTAACATTTTAAGCATAAACTTGCATTGTTATATAGTCAAACATATTCTTTGAAATTGCCTCTTGATTATGTTTGCCATAGTCCATTAAGGGTATACAAAACTGATCTCAGTCTTCTCCACTGTCTGATATCCAGGGCAACAACTCCTGGGTGTCAAGAAAAACTTTCATAAACCATTCTTTAATGTTATAATCCCAATCTTAGTTTTATTTTACTGTGTAATACCTCTAGGTGGCAGTTCATGACAAAAAGTGAATTATTGAACCCATAGTTTACAGATAGTGGTCTTTATTCAATATTAAAGGAACATTGTACACTAGATTTTTCTTTGAAAAAATGTTTTTTAGATGATCAATTTATATAGCCATGATGGATGTATTTTTGTAAAAATGTAGAGTTTTGTTTATTTTTAAATAACATGCTGATTTTCAGACTCCTAACCGAGCCCCAAGGTTTTAGATGTATACTGATGTATACAGACTTTATACTGCTTCTGTTTGTTTATTAAGTCTTTTCATATGCAGGGGAGGGGGGGGGGGCTGCTCTCAGCCCCTTTCAGTGGGTGTCCCAGGCTAATCTCATCAACAGTGCTAAATTGGGAGCTTCTAAAAAGATTTTGAAAAGGTTTTATATTGGATTTTAATATCAGTATCTGTGCATATTCTTCTTTATAGTAATGCCTATTACATGCAGTTAAATGAAAATTGGTGTATACTGCCCCTTTAACACCACCTGTATAGTTAAAGAATCAGAAAACGTCAAAAAATTTTACACTGTGTGCAGAATTATGTAACATTATCCTAGTGACACCTTCAAAAACAAAAGAGATGTGAGAGATTTAACCCCTCATACTTTTTTCTCAAAAGTGCCTCATGAGCCTGATTGCGACATTGAACTAAATATAGCATGATGTAACATCATTTTTTATGTTTACAGTCCCTTTAAAGGACCATTAGCTACAGTAGAATGACATAACCAACAAAGGTATAATAAAACGACCTGTCTTGCATAGCGGAGAGCTGGTTGCTGTGAGGCGGGGGGGTTTTGAAAACACTGCTGCACACTCGCTTGGTTCCTGGAATTAGGAAGCTTGCTGTAGCACCCAGAACAAGGACTGCACCATTGAGGTTAGTGAGCGGTTTCTAAGTCTTGCACCTCCGCTTTCGGTGACATCACTATATCAGTGGCGCCTCCTATATCCCGGAACTGCTGGTCGCCATCTTGACATTGTGGTTTACATCTGCTTTTGCTTGGACTATGTCCATTATATGACTGTGGAAGTTGCTTAACCAGAGCGTGTCATTTGACACTTGAGTGCTCTCTTTCAGTTACTGGCCTGCCGGCTTAATTTACACGCTAGCATGTGGGGGATATGTTAGTTTTTTCATTTACCGCTGTTTTTTCTCTATGCCTGATAAGTGTTTGGCTATTTATGTATATGCTTGTTGTTTGTGGTGATTGTGGAATTGGCAGACTACTCTGCTCCTCTTATTTGCAATATAGCGCTTTTTTCGTCTGAGTGCAGCCTTTTACTTCTTTAGCAGGTAATATTTAGCTTCCTGCTCTCTCTTTGGCATTTTTGGTTTACTAAATGATATGGGACTTCTAGCACCTGTGTAAGTGCACTATATTTTGACTGTGTGCACCCTTTTATTTATTTGAGTGTTTCCAAAATAAAAAGACAGTGTAATAGCACTTACTCTGAAATTCAAATGAGCAGTAGTTTTTTTTGACAAATTTCCATTTCCTTGAATCATATCATGTGAAAGCCACCAGTGAATCACAGACATTTAACGTGAGATCTTTAAAGGGATTTATATAGCGAAAGAATTATGCTTTCTTCTCTTGCATCTAAATACTGGTATCCTTAGAAGCCGCTGCCTTGCATTGCGCACTCATTCTTAGCTTGTGATCTATAAGTATACCTAAAGCAGTTTCTTCCTCGGCTTTGCCAAGTCTTGTAGGTAGCCTGAATAATTTTACTTCCAAAATGTAGAACCTTACATTTAACAGTATAAAATCTCATTTGCCATTTTCTAGCCCATTCTTCCAATTGTTGTAAATCCCTTTGCAGAACAATTACACCCTGCTCTGACCTAATCACCTTACACAACTTTGTATCATCTGCACAAATAGAGATGCTGTTATTTAATCTTTACTCCAAATAATTTATGAAAATATTAAAAAGAAAAGATAAAAATAACTATCTTAAAAAAGATAAGAAATTTTAAAACCTCTGGCGCTACAAAAAATATTTTGTTGCTAAAATTGGAAAATAGAAAAAATTGGATAAATGTGATATGACCTACTTGGTTAAAAAACGTTATAAAACAACCTTTGGTCTTAGTGATAACTTAAACAACGTTTGTTATATGTGAAAAAATATGTTTTTATTACATCAAAAAAATAATAAATAAACAATATGCAAACAAAAAATAAAAAATATATAGCTGATCAGCTAGTACAATTAAAAATAAAAATAAAAAAATAAATAAGTGCAGTATCAAATATAAAATAGCATAAACACAACAGAAATACACAATAGAACTTGATCCAAAGAAAGTTCATAAGCCTTCAAGGGTTAATATGGGTTAGATCCAGATCGGAACGAAATCAGAGACTCCTTCAACAGCTGAGATGTCGAATGCCAATTGTAGCTGGAAGGGAGCTGAAATGACAATGAATCCAAATCAAAAGAACAGCAGAGAACCAAAATTGAGGTGTTCAATTTTACTTACACCGTGTTTTGGTCTCTGCAGCAGCGGTCAGACACTGAAAGATAACAGTGGGAGCGGATGTTTCTTTAATGTAGAAGCCGCTGTCAGATAACTGCTCCACTCAGGGATTCTCACAGTATCGAAGCCGGTCTGTAATGACTACGTCACGTAACGTCAGAGTGGGCGGAGCAACGCGTTTCAGCCCGTTCAGGGCCTTTGTCAAGCTCCAGAAGAGAGTGTGGTAGGTCCTTTTATACCTATAGCTTTTATGTTGATTGGTTGAGTGCCATAAGTAGGAGTGTCTTGCAATTTAAAGACAAGGTTAGTAATGGCAGTGTGCGATCAAACAGTAACAAAACAACACAACAATGATACATTGTTCATGAGTGCAAATTTGTTGCTATACAACATATTACCTTATCTGTCTCAATTAGTATTTATATACAATAGTAGCGATCATATTTAAAAAAGGGCAGCTGCAAAAGGTAAAAACAAAGATATGCAGTGATGTATGATCATGATTCAGAAGCGATACATAATTTATTATCACCAAGACCAAAGAGCTATACTAAAATGAACAAATAAACAAATAAATAAATCAATCACAGTGCATCCAATTAATCGTTATAAAACTATTATAAAAACAACCTTTATATATATAAAAAGAATCTTTATAAAAACACTAAATAGACCTATACTTATAAAAGCAATTATATTAAAAATAGGGGGAATTATACCAATCACAATATTATATAATATATGTTTGCATATATCAAGACATATACACATATATAATGGTATTTAAAGGGATATACTAAGCACAATAACCAAACAGTAGTTGTGCATATCTTTCCCTTGTCCACATATACATGTGCTAAAATTTACATATTATTGTTTGATTTTCAAAAATTGTTTGATATTAAAACGTTAAGAATATATAAATGTGGAACAAAAATAGATTTAAATTTAAATTACTGGACTTAATTAATTCTAATCTCTAAGAAAACAACCTATATCAAAGTCAATATTTAAACCATTGGGTTGTAATGTCTTTAGTTCAAAGATCCATTTTGTTTCTTTTTTAATTAAATCAGATTGAATGTTACTACCCCTCCAATGTGGTTTAACCTTCTCTATTCCTATATATGAGAAATGGGCTAAATTCCCATTGTTACATGCAGCAAAATGCTTTGGTACAGGGAGATCTTTGTTCCTGTCTAAATCATATTTTTCTATAGACCATATGTGCTCCCGTATACGGTCACGTAATGGTCTTTCCGATTCACCTATATATTGTTTGCCACATCGGCATTGTATTAGGTAAACCACATGTCTGTCAGAGCATCTTATAGTATCTTTGATCTTAAAAGACTTTCCTGTTATATTAGATGTAAACTCCTTCTGTTTCTTAGAATGTTTACAGGCCTTGCATGTTAAGCAGGGAAAAAAGCCATTAATTTTCTTACCTGTTAAATATTAAAAAGAACAAGGCCCAGTAGTAATCCATAGGGAACCTGATTCATTTCTTTAATCCAATCTGACCATAATCCATTTACAACTTGTTCCTCCCTGTCTTTATTCCATTATTTATCAATGAGCTAACATTTTCATCTCTTCCCAATCCCTTAATTTTGTACCATAAACTCTAATATGGCACTGTATCAAAAGCCTTTGCAAAATCTACGTAAATCACATCATATCACCCTTTTCTATAATTTTGCTTACCTCCTCCAAGACTCTAATTAGATTAATTTGACATGATCAATTACTCATCAAACTGTGCTGATTTGAACTTAAAGGGACATGAAACCCAAAATTTTTCTTTCATAATTCAGATAGAGGGGTCAATTTATCAAGCTTCGTACGGAGCTTGATGCCCTGTGTTTCCGGCGAGCCTTCAGGCTTGCCGGAAACAGAAGTTATGAAGCAGCGGTCTAAAGACCGCTGCTCCATAACCTGTCCGTCTACTCTGAGGCGGCGGACAGAAATCAACCAGATCAAATACAATCGGGTTGATTGACACCACCTGCTAGCAGCCGATTGGCCGCAAATCTGCAGGGGGCGGCATTGCACCAGCAGTTCACAAGAACTGCTGGTGCAATGGTAAATGCAGACAGCGTATGCTGTCGGCATTTATCGATGTGCGGCGGACATGATACGCTACATTGTATCATGTCCGTCCGCACTTTAATAAATTGACCCCAGAGAATACAATTTTAAACAACTTTCCAATTTACCTTTATTATTTCATTTACTTCCTTCTCTTGATAATCCTTTGCTGAAAGGTTTATCTAGGAAAGTTTACTGGTTTATAGCTTCCTGGATCAGCTCTAAAAAGTGGCACCACATCAGCTTTACACCAGTCCTGGGTTACAACTCCTGAGTATAACGAGTCTTGAAAAATAAAGAACAGAAGTTTGGCTATGACAGTGCTAAATTCCCTCAGAACCCTTGGGTGTATTCCATCTGGAACTAAAGTTTTGTTTACCTTGATAGTAACCCGTTTTTTCCTGATATCATCTAGAGATAATACAGTTATTGAGATGGGCTTGTATGGTCTAGTGTGTTGCAATGTCTCTCCAATTGGTTCCTCTCATGTGTATATTGAAGAAAGACATGGTTTAGCACCTTAACCTTCGAATGGTCACTGTTGATTATGCTACCCTATTTTAATATACCTATAGTTTCCTTCTTCTTGCCATTTATATACTTAAAAAAACTATTTGGGTTTGCCTTAGAATCATTTTCAATTTTGGTTAATCTGATTTCTCTTTTGCATGCTTTGTTACATTCCTTATATACAGTTTATGTGAAATGATGAGTCAGTACTATTTTCTTTGAATAATTTAAATTCCCTCCTTAATCTGAATCATGAAAGTTTAATTTTGACTTTAATATCTTAACTCCACACATTTAAAACTCGTAAAAGCAGCTGCAGGAAGCAACGATCCGCCAAGAAGCCAAGTATGATGCCAAAACTGGTAACTTTGAATAACAGGAGCTTTAAAAGAAGATAAAATATGTTTTAAAGGAACCACGGAACACTTTAAAATTCTAGGTTTTTCTTCCCAGAGCTGTAAAGACTGATACAGCAAATGGTTGCAAATCATAAAACCTGAAGGACTATATTTATTACCAGGCCTACTCCATTCTAACAGAAATGGTAAATACCATTTCAAATTTAGTATTAAAAATAAATCTGCCTCTCACAACTGTACTACTTTGCTCTGTACGTTTTAAATGTTCCAGCTGTCTGACAAACAGAAATAAATGTTGACTTCTTTAAAATCTTTAAGAGTTTTAAGAGAAAGTATTGCCATAGACAGGAAGCATTCTGAACCTAAGGATGTATAGAAAGCTCTCTATATATTTTACATCCTATGCCACACAATATAACAAATCTAAGAAAATTGTTTCATTTTATCATCACAATTCCTAGGAGGCATCCTAAACACATAACTACAGGACCTGTTAGCACCCTGATCAATATATCTAGGCAATATTTTCTGCAAAGTTGATTCCAAAACCAATATAAACTCAGGATTTAACCAAAAGACATTAAAGGGAGAGTCTAGTCAAATTGTAACTTTCATGATTCAGATAGGGCATGAAATTTCAAACAATTTTCCAATTTACTTTCAACATGAAATTTGCTTTGTTCTCTTGGAATTCTTTGTTGAAAGCTAAACCTAGGTAGGTTCATATACTAATTTATCTCATCGCATTTTCACCGCTAGACAGCGCTTACTCTGTGGAGTTATTTATGAGTCAGCACTGATTGTCCGAAATGCAAGTCTGTTAAAAGAACTGATATAAGGGGCCAGTCTGCAGAGGCTAAGATATACGGTAATTACAGAGGTAAAAAGTGTATTAATATGGGAGGCGGGGCGTAGCCGTGCAGGGACATGGCCGCATTCTGATAAGCTCTGTGCATGTCCTAAATCTCCAGCTCAAATGACCAAGCCTTAACTGAGGAAAACTTATTAAATCTGGTCTGTATAAAAGAGGAACCTGGAGGGCAGCAATTGAGAGTGGCTACAAAAGCATCTGACCTACCCGTTGATAACAACGCGCAAACAAAGGTTCACACCAACACCAACGGGAGAAGCGGGCCCAACCGCATACCCCAGCAAGATAAAGGGGCTTGTTCCAGCCTAAAACACACTGCCGCAATAGTGGACCGACCGTCAGAGGAGCTCCGACACTACCGGGAGCACAGAGAGACCAAGGACGCCATTATCCTGAACCACGCGGTGAGTCAGCTGAACGAGTATAAGTGAGGGGGAGGAAAAACTCACACGGAGCCCCCGAGACCGCACATATCAGACTCCTGAACCCAAATCCCACACCCTGAGGGAAAAGATCTGAAATAAGCTGAGTTTGGGTCGAGATAGGTCTGGACTGGGGACATATAGTGCTAACTGAGTCAGACGCAGTAAGAATAGAGAGAAGCCTTATTGCATAAGAGGCAGTGGTTACTTTGCTCGGCCCTGTGTGCAGCACCACTAGGTCTACACTGAGTTTAACACAATACACAGCAGAGAGGTATAAGGGGAAAATAAATAAATATTTAATCCACAATAATAATTTATGATCAGAGTGTGAAAGAAATCTACTTAGGCCACATTAACTGCTATACTATCTTGGGAAGACACAGTAATATCCTGCTGGGCCTTAACACCCGGATCTGCACAACCATCAATGGCAGCTAAAAGAAATACAAAATCAGACAAAAGGCAAACAAACACAACAATGCCTATTTCTTATTGTTTTCTGTGTTACCCAAAAGTCCTGTTATGCTGAATAAGCAATCGGCACAGCATTTTTTAAATTTAAATGGCTCCCACTCTACCTAAGTCTGAGTCCTACTTGGCAGGGCACTCTTTAATTCTGCATGCCCAAGCACTCATTAAATCCTGTCTCTCTCATTTATGTAATTAAATATTACATTTGTCCATTCCTATTCCAACACCACCAGAACAAACTCACTTACCTAGTTTCAAAGTGTCATTTACAACCTATCACCAATCTATCATGCATCATCCTGCCATACTGATTCTTATAACTGGATGTTAAAATCAGCAATACCTTTGTCAGACTCCCTATACATAACTAAATTAAATTCAAAATATTTACCTTGACTTACAAAGCTCTATACAGCAGGAGTAACCAACATATATAGCATTTAGAAGGTTGTTGTTTTTTATTTAACATTTCGTTTATTGGTACTTCAAGTTTGACAATCACAACAAAAACAGAGCAATGAAGTATAATTTAACTAGCTCCTTCTCATATTAGTAATATGATAAATTGTGGTACCAGAAGGGTGATAAACAGTATAACGTTTAGTTCAGCTCTCTTCTGAGACCTTTATCAGTAGACCCCATACATAATTACTGAGGACTACAGATAAATGCTGTATAGAATATACAGAAATTATTGTCATTTAAAGGATTTAACACACAGTACAAACCAACTATGTACTCATTCTTCTAGAAAGTAACTAAGTATAATGAACTAAAAACAAAATTTATGCTTACCTGATAAATGTATTTCTTTCCGGATATGGTGAGTCCATGAGGTCCTCAATTACTAGTGGGAATATCACTCCTGGCCAGCAGTAGGAGGCAAAGAGCACCCAGCAAAGCTGTTAAGCATCACTCCCCTTCCCACAAACCCCAGTCATTCGAACAAAGGGAAATGGAAAAAGGAATAACACAAAAGTGTAGAGGTGTCAGGTTTAGACAAAAATAACTGTCTTCATAAAAGGGTGGGGTTGTGGACTCACCATATCCGGAAAGAAATACATTTATCAGGTAAGCATACATTTTGTTTTCTTTCCTAAGATATGGTGAGTCCACGACGTCCTCAATTACTAGTGGGAACCAATACCCAAGCTAGAGGACACGTAATGAAAAGGGAGGGAGAACAAGACAGGCCTAAACAGAAGGCACCACTGCTTGAAGAACCTTTCTCCCAAAAGAAGCCGAGGCAAAACTATTAAATTTGGAAAAATTGTAAAAAGTATGCAAAGAGGACCAAGTTGCAGCCTTGCAAATCTGTTCCACAGAAGCTTCATTTTTGAAAGCCCAAGAAGAGGAGACAGCCCTCATGGAATGACCCGTAATTCTCTCAGGAGGCTGCTGTCCAGCAGTCTCATAGGCAAAGCGAATTATACTTCTCAACCAGAGAGAAAGAGAAGTAGCAGTCGCTTTCTGACCTTTACACTTTCTAGATAAACAAATAAACAGGGCACAGGACTGACGAAAATCATTAGTCGCCTTTAGGTAGAATATTAGAGCACGTACAACATCCAGGTTGTGCAACAAACGTTCCTTATGAGAAGAAGGATTAGGACATAGGGAAGGAACATCAATTTTCTAATTAATATTCCTATCTGAAACCACTTTAGGAAGAAAACCAAACTTAGTATGAAGAACCGCCTTATCAGCATGAAAAATAAAATAATGCAAATCACACTGCAAGGCTGAGAGTTCCGAAACTCTGTGAGCAGAAGAAATAGCAAAAAAACAAAACCTTCCAAAATAATAACTTAATATCTATGGAATGTAAAGTCTCAAACGGAGCCTGCTGCAAAACTTTAAGAACAAGGTTAAGGCTCCAAGGAGGAGCAACAGACTTAAACACAGGCCTGAGTCTGACAAGGGCCTGACAAAAAGTTTGAACGTCTGGCACATATGCCAGACGTTTATGTAACAGAATAGATCATGCAGAAATCTGACCTTTCAGAGTACTGACTGACAATCCCTTCTCCAGACCTTCCTGAAGAAAAGACAAGATCCTAGGAATCCTGACCCTATTCCACGAGTAGCCCTTGGATTCACACCAATAAAGGTATTTGTGCCATACCTTATGGTAAATTTTTCTAGTAACAGGTTTACGAGCCTGAATCATGGTCTCAATAAATGACTCAGAGAAACCACGCTTAGACAGAACTAAGCTTTCAAACTCCAAGCAGTCAGCTTCAGAGAGACGAGGTTTGTATGAAGGAATGGACCCTGCGTTAGAAGGTCCTTCCTCAGAGGTAACCTCCAAGGTGGAAGAGATGACATCTTTACTAGGTCTGCATACCAGATCCTGCGAGGCCACGCAGGAGTTATAAGAATTACAGAGGCTCACTCCTGTTTGATATGAGCAATGACTCGTAGAAGGAGAGAAAACGGAGGAAATAGGTATGCTAGATTGAAATCCCAAGGAACCGGCAGAGCATCTATCAGGGCGGCCTTCGGATCTCTTGAACTTGTACCGTACCTTGGAAGCTTGGCGTTTTGCCGAGACACCATCAGATCTCCAGCACCCCCAATTTGAGGGTTAAACTGGAGAACACCTCTGTATGGAGAGCCCACTCCCCTGGATGAAAAGTCTGTCTGCTCAGGAAATCCGCTTCCCAGTTGCCTGGAATGTGGATGGCAGATAGACAGCAATTGTGAGCTTCCGCCCACTGAATAATCCGAGCCACCTCCTTCATGGCTATGGAACTCCGAGTTCCTCCTGGTGGTTGATGTAAGCCACTGAGGGGACATTGTCTGACTGGACAACTAACAGAGTAATTGTAAAAGATCATACAATTAAGTATAAGTAGCTTTAGTCTGCGAAATAAATTTTGGAGTTTCTGCTCAGAAAGAGAATTTATGGAAACAATGAAATATATATAATATTGCAATTCTCATTCATACAAAGTGGTACTGAGGCATCCAGTCCCAAACTCTCAGGTACTAGATGAAGATGTTTTTAATTTCGACGTGTGACTGTCCCTCCATCAGTAAGGACTACATAAGACCTTGGTTCTGGAGAGCGTCCAATTACCGTAGCAGGCGCCTTCCATTTCTTCTCATCATCCAGTTTAACTCTGACACTTTGCCCCACATTCAGCTCCTGCAAGGGCCTCACAGAGTGTTTCCTGTCGTAGAAGAAACAATAGCCCCTTTTAGCCTCTTCATCCCTTCTAAGGACCTCGTCCCGAGGAACAGAGCTAGTCGGCTGGAAGACACCCACAGAGGGTAAAGTGGTGCAAATCTGATGTCCTAGCTTCAGCTGTGCCGGGCTAAAACCTGTGGCCATATAGGCCAAGAGGGCTAGGTACTGCTCGGATTGCTTCAAAATAAACTTTGTTGTTTGAACTGCCCTTTCAGCCATTCCATTGGCCTGTGGACACTTCACACAACAATAGATAATGGGGCCGATTTATAATGACCCGAATGGGGACGTATACACCTGTTTCCGCTCGAGCCTTTAGGCTTGCCGGAAACAAGAGTTAAGAAGCAGCTGTCTTAAGACTGCTGCTCCTTAACTTGTCCGCCTGCTCTGTGGCGGCAGACAGCAATCCTCCCGATCGCATACGATCGGGTTGATTGACACCCCTGCTAGCGGTCGATTGGCCCCGAATGTGCAGGGGGTGGCATTGCACAAGCATTTCAAGTGAAATGTTTTTGCAATGATAAATGCGGGCATTTATCGATGTGCGGCGGACATGATCGCTACAGCAGATCATGTCCATTCGCACTTTCATAAATCGACCCCTATGGGTGAATCGATGCTTAATTCATTTAGAACACAATCTTCCACAGAAAGGCCCCTCAGCAACCTCATGAGCTTCTATGAATCTAGGTCAATGTCTTTATTTGATTTCCCAGGACACATATTCCTTCTATGTAAAGAACTTTGGAATGTAAAATATTCATAACTACACCTTCTGGTTAGCGCAGTTTTTCTAATACGTGTCATGTTAGCACACTATCAATAAGTGTTAGGTTTTTTTTCCATTTGCATGCTCCATTAAAGTCTATTGAGGGGGGGGGGGGATTAACGCTGTTGCAATATCCAAAGTCCTGAAGTTAGTACATGTCGACTTTTGCTTGATGCAAACAAATTAATTTCAACTTGTAATACGCATGCTAACCTGCGTGCGTTAAAAGTTTACTTCTGGCAGTGTTTGCACACAAGAGAAAGCACTAAATAGTGCGTCAAAAAAAGAGAAAATAACTACAGTACCTTGTCCCTTTAAAGTGTATGTGGTACCCATAACCCCCAGAGGTGCCTGAGGTTTAGTAAAAAATGACTGTCTAATCTAAAGGGAGGGGTCGTGGACTCTCCATGTCCGGAATTTTTTTTTTTTATCAGGTAAGCATATATTTTAGAAAAAGGAGACACAGAGGCGCCAACATGGCCAAGTAACGTCTATACACTAGAGAAACAATATGGAGTAGAATGATACTCACAAAGAGCACCCAAAAGTGCCAATCACGCAGACTGGATCAATTAGCAGTGGCCCAGCTCACTGAATGCTCACAGGGCAAATGATCAGATGAAAAACAGCAGGCAGCAAACAGAAATCCTATTCCTGTGAGTGACATACAATAATATCCATAGCCTAGTACAGTTTGGGTATGCAAAGCTCACAATTATTGGTCAGACTTACAGAAAGCAGCGCACCGCCAGGTGCAATAGAGGCAAGCTGGAACCTCTCAGTCGCCCAGCAGACTGTGCTCAGGAATAGATGGCGTCCTTTCACCAGCCACACGGTATAGATCCAAGAGATAAATCCAAAAAAAAATGCAGCAAGTGTATCAGATAAAAGAATGTATTTATTAAAAACAAAGTGACGCGTTTCTCAGCCCACAAAGGCTGTTTCCTAAGGCTACACAATAAAAATATAACATTGATACACTTGCTATATACACTTACAAACCATATCATTGGTTAATTAATGCACCCACCCTCTTCCCTAAACCTAATTAATCAATATACACCTGTTGGTAACCTCTTGTATCCTAGTAATAAAACAGCAGATGATAAATGTTGCTATTTGTGTTGGCAATGTCGTAGATAAACACCTAGTTAATCAATATACACCTGTTGGTAACCTAGCAATAAAACAGCTGATAGTAAATATTGCTATTTGTGTCAGCAATGTTGTTGAATAAAGCAACATTCTAACACCATTCATTTTGTAAAAGAGGGTATGGCCCTAACTACTACATAAAATAATAAATTAGACGTTCTACAAACTACCTCTATCAATAAATAGTATATAGAATTTAAAACCAATAAATTTGGGCCTAAAAAATCCATTTTATACTGGCTATAGGTGTAATATGTCATTTAGGCCTAGTGAGACTGATCGTCATGGTAACATTAGTCTTGTCTGACTCTATTGTAGGATCATAACAAATCTTTAATGATCTTCATAAGTGATGTATAGTTGTACGAAACTGACAAATGTGAAGAAAATATTTGCTCTCGACATAACCCATGACATCAGGGGGGGGTGTAAATATGAAAGGCCAATGGTGTGCCAGCTGATTTGTGTCTCTATAGGGGCGTGTATGTAAACATCATCAATAACATCAGGATAGGGCGTGTCTGAGCCTGCCTAATGTCCAATGTTGCTCTAAGTGGGTGTATATGCTGACGTGTATCCATGATGTAACATACATCATGTGTGATAAACTCTGTGCATCCACTAATACCAGGACAAGATTATACTGGAGACATCAGCATATAACCAATATACCATAAACTAACTATTAACGTAGTTATCCCGAATCAGGACAAATCGTGACAAGACGGTATCAGCTATTCCTAACGTCTGTGTTACCAAAGGGATGTTGATAACACAGAGGCCAAGACTGTATGTGATGATAATAGAGATGAGGATAACTAATGTATTGCATGGATATGTGCTCAATGTGGGACTATTATATATATTTGAGCAATCACGCGTGGGAGGAGAGGAAACGGCGGAAACACATAAGCTAGGCTTGAACAACCAAGGTACTGCCAAGGCATCTATCAGTTCGGCCTGAGGATCCCTTGACCGAGATCCGTATCTTGGAAGCTTGGCATTCTGATGAGATGCCATCAAATCCAATTCCGGTCTGCCCCATCTGAGAATCAATGAGGCAAATACCTCCGGGTGAAGTTCCCACTCCCCCGGATGAAAAGTCTGTCGACTTAGAAAATCTGCTTCCCAGTTCTCTACCCCCTGGGATATAGATCGCTGACAGATGACAAGAGTGGGCCTCTGCCCAACTGATTATCTTGGATACTTCTATCATTGCTAAGGAACTCCTTGTTCCCCCCTCATGATTGACATATGCCACAGTCGTTATGTTGTCCGACTGGAATATGATCAATTTGGCCGAAGCCAACAGAGGCCACGCCTGAAGCGCATTGAATATTGCTCTCAGTTCCAGAATATTGATTGGAAGTAGAGACTCCACCTGAGTCCAAACACCCTGAGCCTTTAGGGAGTTCCAAACTGCACCCCAGCCCAGAAGGCTGACATCTGTTGTCACTATTACCCACAAGGGTCTGCGGAAACAAGTCCCCTGTGACAGATGATCTGGCGACAACCACCAAAGAAGAGAGTTTCTGGTCTCTTGATCCAGAATTATCTTTGGAGATAAATCTGCATAATCCCCATTCCACTGACCGAGCATGCACAGTTGCAGTGGTCTGAGATGAAAGCGAGCAAATGGAACAATGTCCATTGTCGCTACCATTAATCCGATTACCTCCATACACTGATCCATTGATGGCCGAGGAATGGACAGAAGTGCTCGGCAAGCATTCAAAATCTTTGATTTTCTGACCTCCGTCAGAAATACTTTCATTGCTACCGAGTCTATCAGAGTTCCCAAGAAAGGAACCCTTGTCTGTGGAACAAGTAAACTCTTCTCTATGTTCACCTTCCAGCCCTGAGTTCTCAGAAAAGACAACACCCTTGTCTGTGGAACAAGTAAACTCTTCTCTATGTTCACCTTCCAGCCCTGAGTTCTCAGAAAAGACAACACTGTGTCGGTGTGAGATTTTGTCAGGTGATATGTTGACGCCTGAATCAGAATATCATCCAGATAAGGTGCCACCGCTATTCTTTGCGGTCTGAGAACCAAGAAGGCAAACCTTAGAAACCGATGATGATCTTTGTTGGTTGGAATATGAAGGTAAGCATCCTTCAAATCCACGGTAGTCATATATTGACCCTCCTGGATCATTGGCAAAATTGTTTGAATTTTCTCCATCTTGAATGATGGAACTCTTAGAAATTTGTTTAGACACTTGACATCCAAAATGGGTCTGAACGTTCCCTCTTTTTTGGGGACCACAAATAGGTTTGAGTAAAACCCCTGTCCCTGTTCCAATTTTGGAACAGGACAGATTACTCCCATAGTAAAAAGGTCTTTTACACAGCGTAAGAACGCCTCTCTCTTTATCTGGTTTGCAGATAATTTTGAAAGATGAAATCTCCCTCTTGGGAGAAAATCCTTGAATTCCAATTGATAACCATGGGTCACTATTTCTAGTGCCCAGGAATCCTGAACATCTCTTGCCCAAGCCTGGGCAAAGAAAGAAAGTCTGCCCCCTGCTAGATCCGGTCCAAGATTGTGGGCCACCCCTTCATGCTGCTTTGTGGAAGAAGAAGAAGCGGGGGTCCACCTTTAAAGTTCTGAAAGAAACTAAAATTATTCTGTTTACCCCTAATTTTAACCAACCTATCCTGAGGTAGGGCATGGCCCTTACCTCCTGTAATATCAGAAATTATCTCTTTCAATTCTGGCCCAAAAAGGGTCTTACCTTTAAAGGGAATAGCTAAAAGCTTATGTTTTGATGACACATCAGCAGACCAAGATTTGAGCCACAATGCTCTACGTGCTAAAATAACAAATCCTGCATTTTTTGCCGCTAATTTAGCAATTTGAAAAGCGGCATCAGTAATAAAAGAATTAGCTAGCTAAAGAGCCTTAATTCTATCTAGAATGTCATCTAATGGAGTCTCAACCTTAAGAGACTCTTCTAGAGCCTCAAACCAAAAAGCTGCTGCAGTAGTTACTGGAACAATGCAAGCCGTAGGTTGTAAAAGAAATCCCTGAGTAACAAATAATTTCTTTAATAGACCCTCTAATTTCTTATCCATAGGATCCTTGAAAGCACAACTATCCTCAATGGGTATAGTAGTACGCTTAGCTAGGGAAGATATAGCTCCCTCTACCTTAGGGACCGTTTGCCATGAGTCCCGAATTGTATCTGATATAGGAAACATTTTCTTAAAATTAGGAGAGGGAGAAAATGGTATACCTGGTCTATCCCATTCCTTACTAATAATTTCCGAAATTCTCTTAGGAACCGGAAAAA
The DNA here is from genome assembly GCF_027579735.1 of Bombina bombina. Lineage (NCBI taxonomy): Eukaryota > Metazoa > Chordata > Amphibia > Anura > Bombinatoridae > Bombina > Bombina bombina. Next base: position 550,408,777 of record NC_069501.1, on the reverse strand, counting down.
CATCAGTGTAAGTAGGAACTTCCAAATATTTATCCATTTTACACTGGAGGAATCACAATAGGATCACAATCATCCAGAGTCGCTAAAACCTCCCTAAGCAACAGGCGGAGGTGTTCAAGCTTAAATTTAAATGATATAGCATCCGAATCTGTCTGAGGCAAAACATTCCCTGAATCAGAAATTTCACCCTAAGACAGTAAATCCCTGATCCCCAACTCAGAGCACTGTGAGGGAACATCAGAAATAGCTAATAAAGCATCAGAGGATTCAGTATTTACATTAATACTTGACCTACTGCGTTTACCCTGCAACACTGGTAATTTAGACAATACCTCTGTAAGGGTAGTTGACATAACTGCAGCCATCTCCTGCAGAGTAAAGGAATTAGACGCACTAGAAGTACTAGGCGTCGCTTGTGTGGGCATAAAAGGTTGTGACACTTGGGGAGAATTGGATGGCATATCCTGATTCTCTTCAGACTGAGAATCATCCCTAGGCACACTTACTTTATTTAAAATATGCTTTTTACATTGTAAAGCCCTTTCAGTACAAAAGTTACACAATGTTAGAGGGGGTTGCACAATAGCTTCTAAACACATAGAACAATGAGAAACCTCAATGTCAGACATGTTGAACAGTCTAGTAATACCACAAAAGTTGTTTAAACACTTATTTATAGCATAAATTAAACATTAGAAAAAACGTGTACTGTGTCTTTAAGAAAAGAAAAAGTGAACAATTTTTCCAAAATGCACAAAAAACATTAAATTATTCCCAAATTTAACTTAATATCATTGGTTAATCCAAAAAATACTACACCCAGAAGCAAGGGCAGAAATAAGGCTTTAGAAGTACTTATATCAACATGTAGTCAGAAGATAGATAAAAATACACTCTGCAGAGCTGTGGTGCCTACCTGCCCCCAGGGTACTTTGAATCAAGTTTCCAACCCTTCAGACCAGCTACACAGTCCAGGAGCCACTGAGTTACTATTTGCTGCTGCTAAGCCTGAAGAAATTGCGCCAAAATAGGCTCCGCCCCTTAAGGTCAAAAGCCAGAGTAGGCCCAAACAACACCGCATGGAAATGCAGTTTTGCACTAAAGTAAAAATGCACACACAATATAACCCTCAAGCATAAAACCAATAAGTTTTAAGTGCCAAAAATAAAAAACATAAAACATTGTTTTTTATGTCTCCCATGTCACATAATGCCCAAATATCAACTAATGATAAATATAAAATAGGGACTCCAGTAACACCCCTCTTATTAAAATAGGTTTTACTGCTTACCCCATTCCCATGCAGGGAAATAATGCCAGCCAGTTCTGATATACCAAGTCTCCTCAGAAAAAAAGGCTGCACATACCTTAATGCTGCTTGTAGCATGAAACCGGTCTCCACACTGAAGATGTCTCATGGTTACCTTCAGAAGTCTTGTGGGAACCAGCGTGGATCTTAGTTACAAATGCTAAGATCATCAAACCTCAGGGCAGAAATCTTCTTCCATATCCCCCTGAGGAAAATAGTATGCACCGGTACCATTTAAAATAAAAAACTTCTTGATTGAAGAAACTAAAACTAACACCTCACTTTACCATGTCTTCCTAGTATAACACAGGCAAAGAGAATGACGGGGGGTGGAGGGGAAGGGGAGGGGCTATATATACAACTCTGCTGTGGTGCTCTTTGCCACTTCCTGTTAACAGGAGGTTAATATCCCACAAGCAAGGATGAAATCCGTGGACTCGTCATATCTTTGTAAAAGAAACAGTATTTGAGATTCCCTCGGTGACAGCTATAAATGTTTTATCTCTCCAAAATAGGAGGAGCTATGTCTCCAAACAGATAATTAAAATTTCCCTCTGTGACAACTGTGTATTTTTTTATCTCTCCAAAATGGGAGGGGCCATGTCCCCATTCAGACCAAATACCTATGGGCCCAGTCAATGGTCCAAAGTGGAAAACTTGTATACATCTGGATGTGATGTATAATATTATCTTATCTTTCTATAGCTAAGAAGTGGTAAGGAGTATAATATGGAGTATAATTGGTAAAAAATAGTGGACTTACTGTATACCCAAACAAAAACTGCTAACAAGGATACACAGGGTGATGACCAATATGTTGTCTCCAAATATAATTCAATTCAATAATGGGATATTTGAACTAGTTTTAGATGAATGTTGCCAAGTCAAGATGTTCATTCAAGCCATTAGGCTGAAGCGTCTGTAATTTAGTGATCCAATAGGATTCACGTCTCCTAAGGGTCATAAATGCATTGGCTTGGACTCTAGACACATGTTTAATATTCAATATTTTCATGGGATTCTTTTGTGTCCCATGGGCATTTCGGCAGTGTCTTGAGACACTGTGACTTTTGGATTTATTTTTAATATTAGTGGAGTGTTCGCCCCATCTCTTTTTTACTTTGCAACATGTGCGGCCCAAATACTATACCCCACATTTGCAATTTAGCAGATAGACCACGAAAGTGGACTCGCAGATCATGACCCCTGACGTCATGGGTTAGGTCGAGAGCCGCGATCTGCAAATATTTTCTTCACATTTGTCAGTTTCAGTACAACTATACATCACTTATGAAGATCATTAAAGATTTGTTATGATCCTACAATAGAATCAGACAAGGCTAATGTTACCATGACAATCAGTCTCACTAGGCCTAAATGACATATTACACCTATAGCCAGTATAAAATGGATTTTTAAGGCCCAAATTTATTGGTTTTAAATTCTATATACTATTTTTTGATTGAGGTAGTTTGTAGAACGTCTGAATTATTATTTTATTTAGTAGTTAGGGCCATGCCCTCTTTTACAAAATGAATGGTGTTAGCATGTTGCTTTATTCAACGACATTGCTTACACAAATAGCAATATTTAGCATCAGCTGTTTTATTGCTAGGTTACCAACAGGTGTATATTGATTAACTAGGTGTTATGTTAGTATGTTGCTTTATCTACAACATTGCAGACACAAATAGCAACATTTATCATCAGCTGTTTTATTACTAGGATACAAGAGGTTACCAACAGGTGTATATTGATTAATTAGGTTTAAGGAAGAGGGTGGGTGCATTAATTAACCAATTATATGGTTTGTAAGTGTATATAGCAAGTGTATCAATTTTATATTAGGAAACAGCCCTTGTGGGCTGAGAAACTCGTCGCTTTGTTTTTAATAAATACATTCTTTTATCTGATACACTTGCTGTATTTATTTTGCACTTATCTCTTGGATCTATACCGTGTGACTGGTGAACGGACGCCATCTATTCCTGAGCACAGTCTGCTGGACGACTGAGAGGTTCCAGCTTGCCTCTATTGCACCTGGCGGTGCGCTGCTTTCTGTAAGTCTGACCAATAATTGTGCACTTTGCATACCCTAACTGTACTAGGCTATGGATATTATTGTATGTCACTCACAGGAATAGGATTTCTGTTTGCTGCCTGCTGTTTTTCATCTGAGCATATCCCCTGTGAGCATTCAATGAGCTCGACCACTGCTAATTGATCCAGTCTGTGTGATTGACACTTTTGGGTGCTGTTTGTTTGTGAGTATCATTCTACTCCACATTGTTTTTCTAGTGTATAGACATTACTAGGCCATGTTGGAGCCTCTGTGTCTCCTTTTTTCTAGAATCACCATCACCAGGGACTGACTATCCTTCCGACAGAATGCTGCCCTCCATTGGATGTTGGATTTTAAGGACTTTGTATTGTATTTTATTTTATGCTGTTTACATACCTTTGTTGAGCTCTTGTTGGTAGCTCACACCAATGTGATAGGTGTTTTTATATATTGCTTTTGGGTTTTATTTCTTTTAAGATTTGTTTGGAGGAAGCGCCCCCTATGGGAATAGTGTTTTTTGCATTTCTCATTTTCTTAAGCATACATTTTGTTTTCTTTCCTAAGACATGGAGAGTCCACAACGTCATTTTAATCACTAGTGGGAACCAATACCCAAGCTAGAGAACACGGAATTAACAGGGAGGGAGAATAAGACAGGCAGACCTAAACAGAAGGCACCACCGCTTGAAAAACCTTTCTCCTAAAGGAAGCCTCAGCCGAGGCAAAGTATCAAATTTGTAGAATTTGGAAAAAGTATGCAGAGAGGACCAAGTAGCAGCCTTGCAAATCTGTTCCACAGAAGCTTCATTTTTGAAAGCCCAAGAAGAGGAGACAGCCCTAGTGGAATGAGCTGTAAGTCTCTCAGGAGGCTGCTGACCAGCAGTCTCATAAGCAAAACGAATTATACTTCTCAACCAGAGGGAAAGAGAAGTAGAAGTAGCCTTCTTACCCTTACGCTTTCCAAAGAAACAAACAAACAAACAGGGCAGAAGACTGGCGAAAATCCTTAGGAGCCTGTATGTAGAATTTAAGAGCTCGCACCATATCCAAGTTGTGCAACAGACGTTCCTTATGACAGGAAAGATTAGGACAAAGAGAAGGAACAACAACCTCCTGATTAATATTTCTATCCGAAACCACCTTAGGGAGAAACACCAATTTAGTACGAAGGACCGCCTTATCCGCATGAAAAATAAGGTAAGGTGAATCGCACTGCAAAGCCGAAAGTTTGGAAACTCTTTGTGCAGAAGAAATAGCAATAAAAAACAAATCCTTCCAAGATAACAGCTTAATATCTATGGAATGCATTGGCTCAAACAGAGCCTGCTGCAAAACTCTAAGAATTAGGTTAAGGCTCCAAAGAGGAGAAACAGATTTAAACACAGGCCTGATTCTAAACAAAGCCTGACAAAAAGATTGAACATCTGGCACATTCACCAGACACTTATGTAAAAGAATAGATAATGCAGAAATCTGACCTTTCAGAGAACTGACTGACAACCCTTTCTCCAGACCATCCTGGAGAAAAGACAAAATTCTAGGAATCCTGACCCTACTCCAAGAGTAGCCCTTGGATTCACACCAATAAAGGTATTTACGCCATACCTTATGGTAAATCTTACAAGTAACAAGCTTGCAAGCCTGAATCATAGTATCAATGACAGACTCAGAAAACCCATGCTTAGCCAGAACTAAGCGTTCAATCTCCAAGCAGTCAGCTTCAGAGAAACGACATTTGGATAGAGGAAAGGACCCTGAGTTAGAAGGTCCTTCCTCAGAGATAACCTCCAAGGTGAAAGAGATGACATCTTCACTAGGTCCGCAAACCAGATCCTGCGAGGCCATGCAGAAGCTATTAGAATTACAGAAGCTCTTTCCTGTTTTATACAAGCAATGACTCGTGGAAGGAGAGCAAACAGAGGAAACAGGTATGCTAGACCGGTCTCAAGGAACTGCCAGAGCATCTATCAGGGCAGCCTGAGGATCTCTTGACCTTGAACTGTACCTTGGAAGCTTGGCGTTCTGACGAGACGCCATCAGATCCAACTCTGGCACCCACTACTTGAGAGTTAACATGGAGAACACCTCCGGATGGAGAGCCCACTCCCTGGGATGAAAAGTCTGTCTGCTCAGGAAATCCGCCTCTCAATTGTCCACTCCTGGAATATGGATGGCAGATAGAAGACAGTTGTGAGCTTCCGCCCACTGCAGAATGCGAGTCACCTCCTTCATGGCCAAGGAACTCCGAGTTCCTCCCTGGTGGTTGATGTAAGCCACTGAGGTGATGTTGTTCGACTGGAACCTGATAAACCAGGCTAAGGACAACTGAGGCCAGGCCATCAGACCACTGAAGATCGCTCTCAACTCCAAGATGTTTACTGGAAGAGAAGACTCCTCCCAAGTCCATAGGCCCTGAGCCTTTAACAAGTCCCAGACTGCTCCCCACTCCCCACTGATCACAATCACCCAAGAGGGTCTCCGGAAGCATGTGCCGTGAGACAAATGATCTTGAGAAATCCACCACAAGAGAGAGACTCTTGTCAACTGGTCTAGATCTATCCTCTGAGATAGATCCCAATGGTCTCCGTTCCATTGTCTGAGCATGCATAATTGCAGAGCTCTCAAATGGAATTGAGCATAGGGAATGATGTCCATGGAAGCGACCATCCGACCAATTACCTCCATATATTGAGCCACTGATGGCTGAACAGTAGACTGTAGAGAGAGGCAAGTAGAGAGAAGATTGGATCTTCTGACCTCTGTCAGAAAAATTTCCATAGATAGGGAATCGATGATAGTCCCTAAGAAAACCACCCTTGTAGCTGGAACAAGGGAACTCTTCTCCAAATTCACTTTCCAGCCATGGGAACGTAGAAAAGACAACAAGATCTCTGTATGAGAGTTTGCTTGTTGAAAAGATGGCGCCTGAACCAATATGTCATCCAGGTAAGGTGCCACCGCAATTCCCTGAGCGCTGACAACTGCCAAGAGAGCCCCCAGAATCTTTGAGAAGATTCTGGGAGCTGTGGCAAGGCCAAACGGAAGAGCCACAAACTTAAAGTGCTTGTCTAGAAAAGCGAATCTCAGGAACTGGAGATGATCCCTGTGGATGAGAACATGAAGATACACGTCCTTAAGGTCTATGGTCGTCATGAACGGACCCTTTTGGACCAAAGGAAGAATGGAACGAATGGGACGGTACCCTGAGACTGAGAAAGTTAAAATAATTCATTAAATCATATTTAATTAGTCATATTGTTATGTTCTTTTAAAGTACTTACATAACAATAGTGTCATGTAAGGAATCTATGTTTAAACAAAGGGTAAATATTAAATATTTAAATCATAAAGACACCACTTCTGCTCATCTGCTGAAGAGGGACACGTTTACTATCTTATAAATAACTCATTCTTTTTTGGTTTAAACAGAGATATGTTTTTTAAATACATATTCTCAAATACTACTGGCCCCTTGCTGAAAGTCCTGTTGATCCAGTCAGAAGCACTTGTCACACAATTCAACTGTGTGACTACTGCTGACTGGATCAGCAGCACTTTCCACACAGGACTAGCAATTTTAAGTGGGATGGAGGGGTTCTTCTACTACGTGTTTAACCCCATTGCTTTAGTAAAACATATAGCATCAAAGGGTCATTATTATTGCATTTACAAGTTTGGATAAAATGTCACAGAAAAAGATGCCTCCTCCCCAAATCGATTACATATATTAATAGACATTGTGCAGCATCATTTAGATTTTTTTATTTTCTTAGATTTGAAACACGTTTCTGGTTGTTAAAATGTATTATGTAATTACTTGCTTTAAAGTGAAGATTTATATATAATCTGAACAAAAGAGCAGGGTGAAGAGACCTTTCATGACAAGGAAGCTCAGGTAGGAGAGGATTGGCCCTCCCATGAAGGATCCTTCTTGCAACTTCTGGAGGAAAATGGGGAGCCCACTTTTGGAATGCAGGATCAGCCACCCATTCCCCAAACTGTAGCTAATGTGTCCCCTCTAATTCCATAAGAGGATAAACACCCTGCTCGCCCTGGGACAAGATACAGCACGGGTCCTTTCCGCTCAGCCCCTGGACCTCTCCCAACCCATGTGGCCTACCCAGCATTTTCTACTACCTCCACCGCCATCTGCTTCACAGGTGCCTTATGCCTCACTTGTGCTCTCCCCCACACCACCACCTCATGCAATACCACCACCACAAGGAGAAGGACCAGGCAGAGAACAAATGAGTGCCGTAATGTCTGTGTTCACAGCATACACCTAAAGAAGTCTCCAAGTGCACAGGCAGATGGGGAAAGAGCTGCAAGAGCTATGCGCCAGGAAGTCAGCAGACAAAACAGACTGTTGGAAAGAGTGGTGGTGTGCCTCAAACAACAGAGGGGCACCAGCACCACAAAACCCCCTGATGCACCCCCTTCCTAAGCCTGTTGTTCTGGCCAATCTCCCTCACATCATCCCTCCTCCTTCTCCTAAATTCTGAGATTTTTTTTTTTACATTTTGTCACTCATGCACAAAGGATACATAAATCTATGCTAAAATGTTTGAGATTCACAACTAATATGGTCAACAATCATGTATTTTAATAAGGTATTGTTGGTATTGTAATTTCTATATGCAAGTATGGTAAACTATATCTAAAAACCTTAAGTCAATATATAACAGATATGGCCAATAACTTTGCAGCTCTCTCACCATCTACCTCTGCACTTTGTGGGTGGTTTAGTTTAATGCAGACATTACTGCCCTCATTTATTCTCTGTCTGTTCCTTGTCCTTGTGGTGCAGACATATAAGAGTCATGACATTTATGAAAGTCTTCGATACAGCATAAATAATCCATCATGTCAATTATTTTATATGCAAAATATATTTTTAAGACGTTTCATATTTAATGGCTTAAATAAATGAAATATTGTTGCACTGTCAAATAGTTTTTCTTGTTGTGTAACACTGTAAAATCCATGCAAAAAAAATTGGCATCATGGACTGCATCTTTATCTATGGACTGTGTTATGTCATAATTGTGCTTCAACTTTCCAAACAACTGACCTCATGGATGTGTATCTCATTGCTCAGCTACTACCTTAATGTATGTCCTATGGACTGTGTTATGCCAAACTCTACCAGAAACACACTCTCATTGAGTGTTTTTGTTAAACTCAGGCTATGGGGACGGTGGCTGTTCCTGCAAAGTAAATTGCCACATGTTGCCATATGTTCTGTCAATTCAAAGTCCCATGATCCATTACTCCAGGCTATGAGGACGGTGGCTGTTTCTGCAAGGTAAATTGCCATATGTTCTGTCAATGCAAAGTCCCATGGTCCATTACCCCTGGGCATTTGCCACCAGGAAGAGGCAAAGATTCCCAAACCACAAGAACTCTATGAAACCCCTCCCACCTCACCAGTACTTCAGTTTAACGTATAGCCAAGCACAAAGAGGAAGGAAAAGTAATAAGAGCAAACAAGATAGGAACAGGGAAAAAAAGATGTGAGCAAAAAAAGAAAAAACACAGGTTGGGGTCTCATGGATACTTACCACCATGAAAGAAATTAATTTATCAGGTAAGCATAAATTGTGTTTTCTTTCATTAAGGTGGTGAGAGACCATGATACCTTATTCATGGGAACTAATATCCAAGCTGTGGAGTTCACTAATAATAACATAAAGGGTGGGATCTAAAAAACATTTTTTTCCACTGAGAAACTTAATCCACAACCCCAATGGAGCCTAAAAAGGCAATTAAAAATAATCAACAGGCAAAAACATATCAACCGGAGACAACTGCCTTAAGTCCCTACTACCAAAGGCCATCTCAGAAGATGCAAAACAATGATAAAAAACATAAGAATTAAAAAGGGCGCCAAAAAGTATACACATGATCAACCCCACAAAGCTCTTAGACCTGAAGGCAAAAAATTTACACGTGTGAAAAATTAGCGTGTGTCAAAATACACACATGAAAATGCTTAAGTGTAAAAAGAAGTACACGCTTAAAAAAATAAACATTATTTCAAAAGGGGAAACTATTGAATAACAATATGCATAATACTGTCCCTTGGCTACGTACATATATAACAATATATATAGTTATAATCTAAACGGTTTATAGAGTGCCAAGCAAATAAAAATATAGTACTACTTACCCAAAGACACTATGCTACTGGAGGAAACCAGTGCTGAAAACATAAAAGCAGAGGAACTGGAATAGGAGTATATTGACTAATCAACAGGTAGGGGCAAAGAACAAGTCCCTACGACCTCCATGGCAAGGCTTGTGACTAAATCCCCACCAGAGAAATATATATCACTTCCAATACTCCAAATAAATCCCTCCAACAAGCAACTTGTACACTGAGAGGAAATGGGCCTCAACTCAATCTGAGAACCCCTTTCTCTGAAGAATCAAAAGCTCATCTTTATTCTTCAACCACCTCTCAGACCATCTGCAATTGACTAGCAGTCATTATTGTTAAAGAGACATTGTACTTTAGAATGCCATGTATTCCATGCAATATGCATTTGTTTGAAAATTACAGTACTGTGATGGAAGAATACTATGCATTTAAACTAAGTTAAACTTAGTTATTAATTGAGGAAGTTTCTCATATGTGACAAAAACTTTTGAATACCAAGGTATAATTGTGCATAAACATGAAATTGCTATGTTTATTTACATAACTATAATTTTACCTGATGGACTATATTAATGGGATAAATTATTTACAATTATGTTAACATGTTGATATTTAATGTACAAAATCATTTTTAAATGTGTTCACCATAATGTCCCTAATAATATTCATATCTCAGATACCCATTTTTTAAGAAAAAATCATCTGAATTTAAACTTTTTACATTAATCTTGTGTTGTCATCTTCTTTATTTAATGTGTTCTAAAAAAAAAATATTACATGAATCTTATATGGGCATCTTATTTAAATGTCTTAATAAAAAAAACTTGACGGTATTTTCTTTATCTACATATGTCAATAAAAAGATTTAACATGAATCCTCTTTTTATTTTTTTTACATATTTTTTTTTTATATTTCTTTACGTTAGACATACATTTTAAAAAAATATATACTTCTAACACTTTTCTGCCTTTGATTAAAGGCCTTCTTTCTTTAATAAATGTTTCAGACATGTTCTGATTGCCTGGTAAGTTATGAGTTAAAAAAGGCTTGTATATAAGTAATGATACTTACTTGCTCTTAACGATCAATTAAATAGATTGTTAAATAAGAAAATCTCCCATACATGATTGTAAATAAAGGCTGTAATTCTAATTGAATAATTACATCTTTACAATTGTTCAGTTCAATAAGATATACGTTGAAAAATCTGTAGATTACCATATATGGTTTTAAACAATGGTTAATACAATAATTGAATTGTTAACTTAACAATTGCTTAATACTATATGGGCTAGATTACAAGTGGCGTGGTAAAAAACAATTCCACAATTGCGAAAACACAGGTAGCATTAAGATTTTTATGCTAGTCAGGTTGCGCTGGTTCCCAAAAAAACTTATTTTGCGCAAGCGGTAATCCGAATAGCCAAAAAAACCTTACTTTTTAGTTTTTGCATGTGCGTGCATGTATTCCCCAATAGAAATCAATGATGAAGAAAAAGTGAAAAAAATCTAACATCAGGCTATTGTAAAGTTCGTGGGATATTCCTCTATCAGACCAAACTTGGCCAGTAGTCTTCCTATCCCGGCGTCAAGTGGAATGATAGGAAACATCCCAGAGCAGAGAGAGAGTTTGTAAAATGAGGTAAGCAGTACTCACAGCAGGCAGGGCAGTACTCAGCGGCAACAGAAAGGTAATCCAGCAGTATGGCAGTTCAGGGGTAAACCAATAGAAGGACCGGGAACAGGCAGGAACAAAAAAAGGATATCCAGCAGTATAACAATTCAGGGGTAAACCGATATAATGGTCAGACAGGCAGAGTTCATCAACAGTTAAAGGGACAGTCAACACCAGAAATGTTGTTGTTTAAAAAGATAGATAATCCCTTTATTACCCATTCCCCAGTTTTGCATAACTAACACTGTTATAATACACTTTTTATCCCTGTGATTACCTTGTTGGAGTAGAAAGCATCAACAAAGGAAATTTGGAAATAATTGTGCTTTATACAAAAAAATCATAACGACCATAAAAAGGGTGGGCCTCATGGACTCTTGCCAATATGAAAGAAATGAATTTATCAGGTAAATTCTTACATAAATTATGTTTTCTTTCATGTAATTGGCAAGAGTCCATGAGCTAGTGACATATGGGATATCAATACCCAAGATGTGGAGACTTCCACCTTAAGAGTCACTAGAGAGGGAGGGAATAAAATAAAAACAGCCATATTCCGCTGAAAAAATAATCCACAACCCAAAAAAATAAGTTTATTTTCACTTTTGAAAGAAAAAACTTAAATCAAAAGCAGAAGAATCAAACTGAAACAGCTGCCTGAAGAACTTTTCTACCAAAGACTGCTTCCGAAGAAGCAAATACATAAAAATGGTAGAATTTAGTAAATGTATGCAAAGAGGACCAAGTTGCTGCTTTGCAAATCTGATCAACTGAAGCTTCATTCTTAAAAGCCCATGAAGTGGAGACTGATCTAGTAGAATGATCTGTAATTCTCTGAGGCGGGGTTTGACCCGACTCCAAATAAGCTTGATGAATCAAAAGTTTCAACCAAGAAGCCAAGGAAATAGCAGAAGCTTTCTGACCTTTCCTAGGACCAGAAAATAAAACAAATAGACTGGAAGTCTTCCTGAAATTTTTAGTAGCTTCCACATAATATTTCAAAGCTCTTACCACATTCAAAGAATGTAAGGCTCTCTCCAAAGGATTCTTAGGATTAGGACATAAAGAAGGGACAACAATTTCTCTACTAATGTTGTTAGAATTCACAACCTTAGGTAAAAATTGAAAAGAAGTCTGCAAAACTGCCTTATCCTGATGAAAAATCAGAAAAGGAGACTCACAAGAAAGAGCAGATAGCTCAGAAACTCTTCTAGCAGAAGAGATAGCGAAAAGGAACAACACTTTCCAAGAAAGTAGTTTAATGTCCAAAGAATGCATAGGTTCAAATGGAGGAGCCTGTAAAGCCCTCAGAACCAAATTAAGACTCCAAGGAGGAGAAATTGACTTAATGACAGGCTTAATACGAACTAAAGCCTGTACAAAACAGTGTATATCAGGAAGTATAGCAATCTTTCTGTGAAATAAAACAGAAAGAGCAGAGATTTGTCCTTTCAAGGAACTTGCAGACAAACCCTTATCCAAACCATCCTGAAGAAACTGCAAAATTCTAGGAATTCTTAAAGAATGCCAGGAGAATTTATGAGAAGAACACCATGAAATGTAAGTCTTCCAAACTCTATAATAAATCTTTCTAGAGACAGATTTACGAGCTTGTAACATAGTATTAATCAATGAATCAGAGAAACCTCTATGACTTAGAACTAAGCGTTCAATTTCCATACCTTCAAATTTTATGATTTGAGATCCTGATGGAAAAACGGACCTTGAGACAGTAGGTCGGGCCGTAACGGAAGTGGCCAAGGCGGGCAACTGGACATCCGAACCAGATCCGCATACCAAAACCTGTGTGGCCATGCTGGAGCCACCAGCAACACAAAAGACTGTTCCATGATGATTTTGGAGATCACTCTTGGAAGGAGAACTAGAGGCGGGAAGATATAAGCAGGTTGATAACACCAAGGAAGTGTCAGCGCATCCACTGCTTCCGCCTGAACATCCCTGGACCTGGACAGGTATCTGGGAAGTTTCTTGTTTAGATGAGAGGCCATGAGATCTATCTCTGGAAGCCCCCACATCTGAACAATCTGAGAAAACACATCTGGATGGAGAGACCACTCCCCTGGATGTAAAGTCTGGTGGCTGAGATAATCCGCCTCCCAATTGTCTACACCTGGGATATGTACCGCAGAGATTAGACAGGAGCTGGATTCCGCCCAAGCAAGTATCCGAGATACTTCTTTCATAGCTTGGGGACTGTGAGTCCCACCCTGATGATTGACATAAGCCACAGTTGTGATATTGTCTGTCTGAAAACAAACGGTTCTCTTTTTAGTAGAGGCCAGAACTGAAGAGCCCTGAGAATTGCACAGAATTCTAAAATATTTATTGGTAATCTCGCCTCTTGAGATTTTCAAACCCCTTGTGCTGTCAGAGACCCCCAAACAGCTCCCCAACCTGAAAGACTCGCATCTGTTGTGATCACAGTCCAGGTTGGGCGAACAAACGATGGTGATCTATCCACCATGTCAGAGAGTGTTGTACATTGGGATTCAAGGATATTAATTGTGATATATTTGTATAATCCCTGCACCATTTATTCAGCATACAAAGCTGTAGAGGTCTCATGTGAAAACGAGCAAAGGGGATCGCGTCCGATGCTGCAGTCATGAGACCTAAAACTTCCATGCACATAGCCACTGAAGGGAATGACTGAGACTGAAGGAGCCAACATGCTGCAACCAATTTTAAACGTCTCTTGTCTGTTAGAGACAGAGTCATGGACACTGAATCTATCTGGAAGCCTAAAAAGGTGACCCTTGTCTGAGGAATCAAGAAACTTTTTGGCAAATTGATCCTCCAACCATGTTTCCGAAGAAACAACACTAGTTGATTCGTGTGAGATTCTGCAGTATGTAAAGACTGAGCTAGTACCAAGATATCGTCCAAATAAGGAAACACCGCAATACCCTGTTCTCTGATTACAGATAGTAGGGCACCCAGAACCTTTGAAAATATTCTTGGAGCTGTTGCTAGGCCAAATGGAAGAGCAACAAATTGGTAATGCTTGTCTAGAAAAGAGAATCTCAGAAACTGATAGTGTTCTGGATGAATCGGAATATGAAGGTATGCATCCTGCAAGTCTATTGTGGACATATAATGTCCTTGCTGAACAAAAGGCAGAATAGTCCTTATAGTCACCATCTTGAAAGTTGGTACTCTTACATAACGATTCAAAAATTTCAGATCCAGAACTGGTCTGAACAAATTTTCTTTCTTTGGTACAATGAATAGGTTTGAATAAAACCCCAAACCTTGTTCCTGAGGAGGAACAGGCATGATTACCCCTGAAGACTCCAGGTCTGAAACACACTTCAGAAAAGCCTGAGCTTTTACTGGATTTACAGGAATGTGTGAGAGAAAAAATCTTCTCACAGGAGGTCTTACTTTGAATCCTATTCGATACCCTTGAGAGACAATGCTCTGAATCCAATGATTTTGGACAGATTTTATCCAAAAATCCTTGAAAAACCTTAATCTGCCCCCTACCAGCTGAGCTGGAATGAGAGCCGCACCTTCATGCGGACTTAGGGGCAGACTTTGGTTTCCTAAATGGCTTGGATTTATTCCAATTTGAGGAAGGCTTCCAACTGGAAGCAGATTCCTTTGGAGGAGGATTGAGTTTTTGTTCCTTATTCTGACGAAAGGAACGAAAACAGTGAGAAGCCTTAGATTTACCCTTAGGTTTTTTATCCTGAGGCAAAAAAACTCCTTTTCCTCCAGTGATAGTTGAAATAATAGAATCCAACTGAGAACCAAATAAATTATTACCTTGGAAAGAAAGAGATAGTAATCTAGATTTAGATGTCATATCAGCATTCCAAGATTTAAGCCACAAAGCTCTTCTAGCTAATACAGTTAAAGACATGGATCTAACATCAATTTTGATAATATCAAAAATGGCATCACAAATAAAATGATTAGCATGTTGCAGTAAGCGAATAATGCTAGATATGTCAGAATCCAATTCATGTTGCGCTAAATTTTCCAACCAGAAATTTGATGCAGCCGCAACATCACCCAAAGAAATAGCAGGTCTGAGAAGATGACCTGAATATAAATAGGCCTTCCTTAGATAAGATTCAAGCTTCCTATCTAAAGGATCCTTAAAGGAAGTGCTATCTTCCATAGGAATAGTGGTACGTTTAGCAAGAGTAGAAATAGCCCCATCAACTTTGGGGATCTTTTCCCAAAACTCTATAGATTTTGCTGGTAAAGGATGCAATCTCTTAAACCTTGAAGAAGGAATAAAGGAAGTACCTGGCTTATTCCATTCCCTAGAAATCATATTAGAAATAGCCTCAGGAATGGGAAAAACACCTGGGGAAACCACAGGAGGTTTAAAAAACAGCATTTAAATGTTTATTAGACTGAACGTCAATAGGACTGGTTACCTCAATATCAAAAGTAATTAACACTTCTTTTAATAAAGAACGCATATACTCTATTTTAAATAAATAAGTAGATTTGTCAGTGTCAATATCTGAGGAAGGATCTTCTGTTTCAGATAGATCCTCATCAGAAGAGGATGAATTATTGTGACAAACCAAGGTTATCCAACCCTGCGCCAGTCACTTATTTGGCACAGAAAGGGTTATCAGCCCCCTTTTCTGTCACCAAAAGGTCACAATCTAGCCACACCAGGCAAGCTTGTGAATCCCACTCCCTAGTATGTACTAGACGTAAGAGAAATTCCCTAAACTCCCTTTTAATGCCACCCACACTAAACCAACAATCCTATAGCTCAAATACTGCCACCACTTAAAATTTATTAAAAAGGAAAATCCTAAGGAAAAACCCAGACTTTACACATTAACTCTAGAAATACAATTTAGCAGAAAATAACCTAAATTATACAGTTCTAATATTCCAGTCTCTTTCAGTAACGTGGTTCAATTATTAGACAAAGGCCAAACTTAATAAAGGAATTATTTATTATGCCAAAAATATTATGCACAATGCATTATTAATAAAAAGTTGTTACAAATAAAATTACACACGCAAACAGTGTTTTAAAATAAAAAGGAGAAAAATAACAGACCTAATACTTCACTAGCTTATGAGTCTGCCCCCAGGGAGATGGGCAAGAAGAAAAGTTGTCACTCACGCTGTAGCACGCAGCCTCCCATGTAGAATGAACAATTTCAGTGTTAACACCCAAGACCCTTATACCTTTTTTCCCCTAGATCAAATTCCTGACCACACCCTCCTGGGCAGGCTAAGAAACCCCCCTGTCTTTAAACACATATAGGCATTAGACCAATGTCCTTTTATTGGCCTCATCAGGATCTGGAGCTGACAGATTGACTCAATGCATACACAATAACATTTGGAGGAAGGGTTTGTTTGTTTTTTAGAACTATTTATGATGGGTTCTGGCACTTCAAAGAAAACACAAACAAACCCAGTGCACAGCTATTTCTAAAAAACAAACAATGGTTCTTAGTTCACCACTACACAGAATTAACCCCTTTCTCAGCTGAATCCTGAGATATTCGTGACAATTATGTTGTTGGTCATTTGAAATTTCATCAGCTAAATGAGAAGTTTTAAAAGACCTTTTATGTTTATTAGAAGGTGGAAATGCAGACAAAGCCTTCATAATAGAATCAGAAACAAATTCTTTAAAATTTACAGGTATATCATGCACATTAGAAGTTGAAGGAACTGCAACTGGCAATGTACTATTACTGATAGAAACACTATCTGCATGTAAAAGTTTATCATGGCAACTATTACAAATGACATTCGGTGGAATAATTTCTACAATTTTACAACAAATGCACTTAGCTTTGGTAGAACCGATGTCAGGCAGCAATGTTCCAGCAGAAACTTCAGAGACAGGATCAGATTGGGACATCTTGCTCAATGTAAGAGAAAAAAACAACATGTAAAGCAAAATTATCTATTTCCTTAAATGACAGTTTCAGGAATGGGAAAAAATGCAAAAGCATAGGCCTCTTGATAGAGAAGAAATCAGGAGGCAAACATCAATGGGGTATTGAAATAATGAAAAAAATTTGGCGCTAAGTATAACGCACAACGTAACAAACTTTTTTGGCGCCAAAAATGACCGGAAATGACAAACTTGCGTCACTAATGACGCCGCCGTGTGAAAGGTCTCGGCGTCACGTATGACGCCGGAAATGACAAAGTTGCGTCATAAACGTATATTTTCGCGCCAAAAAAGTTCGCACCAAAAATGACGCAATAAAGTCTAGCATTTGACGGACCCGCGGGCCTAACACCCGCAATTGCAAAAAGTAGTCAAATTGAAAAAAAGACTAAACCCCAGGTAAGAAATAAAATTTCTTAAGTGTTTACATTCCCAAATATGAAACTGACAGTCTGCAGAAGGAAATACATGAACCTGACTCATGGCAAATATAAGTACAATACATATATTTAAAACTTTATATAATTGCATAAAGTGCCAAACCATAGCTGAGAGTGTCTTAAGTAATAAAAACATACTTACCAAAAGACACCCATCCACATATAGCAGATAGCCAAACCAGTACTAAAACAGTTATTAGTAGAGGTAATGGTAAATTGAGAGTATATCGTCGATCTGAAAAGGGAGGTAGGAGATGAATCTCTACGACCGATAACAGAGAACCTATGAAATAGACCCCCGTTAGGGAAATCATTGTATTCAAATAAGTGATTCTCCCTTCACGTCCCTCTGACATTCGCTGTACTCTGAGAGAAATCAGGCTTCAACAATGCTGAGAAGCGCATATCAACGTAGAAATCTTAGCACAAACTTACTTCACCACCTCCATAGGAGGCAAAGTTTGTAAAACTGAATTGTGGGTGTGGTGAGGGGTGTATTTATAGGCATTTTGAGGTTTGGGAAACTTTGCCCCTCCTGGTAGGATTGTATATCCCATATGTCACTAGCTCATGGACTCTTGCCAATTACATGAAAGAAAAGTAAATTAGAAAGTTGTTTAAAATGATATGCCCTATTTGAATCATGAAAGTTTTTTTTGGACTTGACTGTCCCTTTAAGCAATCCAGCAATGCAGAGGTTAAGGCAAACAGAGTAGTCAAAACAGGCAGAGTTCATAGACAGTAAAGCAGTCCAGCAATTCAGGGGTTAAGGCAAGCAGAGTAGTCAAAACAGGCAGAGTTCATCACTGGTAAAGCAATCCAGCAATTCAGGGGTTAAGGCAAGAAGAGTAGTCAAAACAGGCAGAGTTCATCAACGGTAAATCAATCCAGCAATTCAGGGGTTAAGGGAAGCAGCGTAGTCAAACAGGCAGAGTTAATCTACAGTTAAGCAATCCAGCAATGCAGAGTTTAAGGCAAGCAGTGTAGTCAAACAGGCACAGTTCATCAACAGTTAAGCAGTCCAACAATTCAGGGGTTAAGGCAAGCAGAGTAGTCAAAACAGGCAGAGTTCTGCAACAGTGAATCAATACAGTAATTCAGCATACAGATATACAGCACCCAGGAGCACAAGGAGTAACACCTATACTTGGGCACAGGTGAGAGAGACTGAGGCCTTTACATAAGGAAGACAGGGCAGGCGGTGATGATGTCATCACCATGCTGCAGTTGCACTGCCGTATCCCTAGCAACAGAAGGAGTGCATGTGTCCATGGCAACGGCCACTGCAGAGCAGAGGAGCAGCGTGAAAACTATAGCGCTAACCCGAATCACTATAAGCCCCTAGCCTAATAACCCCTAAACCGCCACATAGCCGCAATGTTCCCACTACACTATTAACCCCTAAACTGCCATCCCCCCACATCGCAAACTATCTAAATAAACTATTAACCCCTAAACCGCCATCTACCACATTGCAAATTACCTAAACTATTAACCCCTAAACCGCCATCCTCCACATTTTGCAAACTACCTAAATAAACTATTACCCCCTAAACCGCCATCCCCCACATTGCAAACTACCTAAATAAAATATTAACCCCTAAACCTCCATCCCCTCACACAGCAAAGTAATAAACTAACATCTAAACCCCCTAACCTAACGCCCCTTAACTTAACCCAAATTAAAATACCCCTAAATTTACTACCTTAAAATATTTCCTGTATATTTCCTCTGTTTTCCTCTCAAAAAGGTGATTGTGCTAGCGCAAAATCGTTTGCGCCTCACTTTTAATCTAGCCCTATATGTGGTGGGGTGTTTTTTTTTTCTTTTTATTTCATTTTACAAAAATTCAAAATGTATCATAAAACAGAAAAAAGCAGATGAGGAAGGACAAAACTAAACCATAAACCTAATCAGCATGAGAAATTGAAAGAGTAGTTAATAAACCTTGGGCATACTATCACCTAGATTACAAGTCTTGCGTTAGCCTTAAAAAGCAGCATTGAGAGGTCCCAACGCTGCTTTTTTCCTAACGCTGGTATTACGAGTCTTGAAATGACAGGTGTACCGCTCACTTTTTTGGCCAGACTCGAAAATACCGCAAATCCACTTACGTCAATTGTGTATCCTATATTTTCAATGGGACTTGCATAACGCCGGTATTACGAGTCTTCCAAAAAGTGAGCGGTACAGCATCTCCTGTCAAGACTGGTACCACATTTAAAAGTCAGTAGTTAAGAGTTTTATGGGCTAACGCCGTAGCATAAAACTCTTGACTAAAGTGCTAAAAAGTACACTAACACCCATAAACTACCTATTAACCCCTAAACCGAGCCCCCCCCCCCCCCCCACATTGCAAACAATAAAAAAAAAAATGTAACCCCTAATCTGCCGAACCGGACATTGCCGCCACTATAAAAAATATATTAACCCCTAAACTGCCGCCCTCCCACATCGCAAACACTACTTACATTTTATTAACCCCTAATCTGCTGTCCCTAACATCGCCGACACCTACCTACATTTATTAACCCCTTATCTTCCACCCCCAACGTCGCCGCAACTATATTAAATGTATTAACCCCTAAACCTAAGTCTAACCCTAACACCCCCTAACTTAAATATAATTTAAATAAATCTAAATAAAATAACTATCATTAATTAAATTATTCCTATTTAAAACTAAATACTTACCTATAAAATAAACCCTAAGATAGCTACAATATAACTAATAGTTACATTGTAGCTAGTTTAGGATTTATTTTTATTTTACAGGCAACTTTGTGTTTATTTTAACTAGGTACAATAGTTATTAAATAGTTATTAATGATTTAATAGCTACCTAGTTAAAATAAAGACAAATTTACCTGTAAAATAAATCCTAACCTAAGTTACAATTACACCTAACACTACACTTTAATTAAATTAATTACCTAAACTAAATACAATTAAATACAATTTTAAAAAAATAGTACGAAAAAAAACAAACACTAAATTAAAGAAAATAATAAAATAATTACAATTTTTTTAAACTAATTACACCTAATCTAATCCCCCTAATAAAATAAAAAGCCCCCCAAAATAATAAAAAGCCCTACCCTATACTAAATTACAAATAGCCCTTAAAAGGGCCTTTTGTGGGGCATTGCCCCAAAGTAATCAGCTCTATTACCTGTAAAAAAAAAGTACAATACCCCCCCAAAATTATATTTAAGTTAGGGGGGTGTTAGGGTTAGGGTTAGACTTAGGTTTAGGGTTCAATAACTTTAATATAGTGGCGGCAACTTTGTGGGCGGCAGATTAGGGGTTAATAAGTGTAGGTAGGTTGCGGCGACATTGGGGGTGGCAGATTAGGGGTTAATAAATATAATGTAGGGTTCGGCGATGTTGGGGGCAGCAGATTAGGGGTTCATAAGTATAATGTAGGTGGCGGCGGTGTCCGGAGCGGCAGATTAGGGGTTAATAATATAATGCAGGTGTCGGCGATGTCGGGGGCGGCAGATTAGGGGTTAATAAGTGTAAGATTAGGGGTGTTTAGACTCAGGGTTCATGTTGGGGTGTTAGGTGTAGACATAAAAAGTATTTCCCCATAGGAATCAATGGGGCTGCGTTAGGAGCTTTACGCTGCTTTTTTTCAGCTGGCTCTCCCCCATTGATTCCTATGGGGAAATCATGCGCAAGCACGTTTTACCTGCTCACCGCTAACGTAAGCAGCGCTGGTATTGAGGTGAGATGTGGAGCTAAATTTTGCTCTACGCTCAATTTTTTGCGGCTAACGCCGGGTTTCTAAAAGCCCGTAATACCAGCGTTGTCTGTAAGTGAGCGGTGAGCATAAACTGCTCGTTAGCACCGCACAGCCTTACCGACAAAACTCGTAATCTAGGCGTATATATGGTTAGTAGATATGTGTATTTATTCTTGTAAAAGATCACCACACTAAGATTTATGCAAATCCAGATCTTAGTGTGGTGATCTTTCACAAGAATAAATCTAATAGAAAATACATATGCAGCATATATGGTTTTAACAATTATTAAGATGTAATGATTCCATCACTTAATTCAAAATTGCTTATCACCATATATGGTTTTTAAACTATTGCTTGCAAACAATGTGTAATTGAACACTCATTAAGAGCACAAAAGGCTCATTTTACTTGTATGCTAGCCTTATTTTAAAGGCATACGTTACTAAACAATCACAAGAACATGTCTTAAAGTGATGGTAAATTTCAGCCTTTAAAGGGACATAAAACAAGTTGGGATAGAGACAAAATAATATAAAATGTACTTTAAAGGGACAGTCAACACCAGAATTTGTGTTGTTTTAAAAGATAGATAATCTCTTAATTACCAATTCCCCAGTTTTGCATAACCAACAGTTATAATTATTCACGTTTTACCTCTGTAATTACCTTGTAACTAAGCCTCAGCAGACTGCTCCCTTATTTCAGTTCTTTTGACAGACTTGCATTTTAGCCAATCAGAGCTGTCTCTATGGTAAATTCACGAGCATGAGCTCAATGTTATCTATATGAAACACATGAACTAATGCCCTCTAGTGGTAAAAACTATCAAAATGCATTTAGATTAGAGGCGGCCTTCAAGGTCTAAGAAATTAGCATATGAACCTCCTAGGTTTAGCTTTCAACAAAGAATACCAAGAGAACAAAGCAGAATTGGTGATAAAAGTAAATTGGAAAGTTGTTTAAAATTGCATGCCCTATCTGAATCATGAAAGTTTTTTTGGACTTGACTGTCCCTTTAATTACTTTACCTGCATATTTATACTGCAGTGCCTCGCCATTAACCCTTCCTTTTTAGTTTCTGAATTATAAAGCTTTAACTCTGCCACGCAATTCCTTTTATGGCTTTATCTATATCTATGGGTGCTTTTGGTAGAATACAAAAGTGAATAGGGAGTATCTGCTGGAGCCTGCCTAGAAGCTGTGAACTCAGTTGAAATACAATGCCTGTGTCTAAACACTGATAAGAGGGGTGGAGTTAGCTACTCCTGGCAGTTTAGCTATGTAATTTATTTTGCTTATATTTGAAAATTATTTTGAAATAATGTTTAAATTTTAAACATTTTTTTAATGCAAACTATTTTAAATTAATTAGCCCTTTCAGGATATGCACAGATCTCAACCTATTTTATGGCACTTTAAGAATGTTGCAATGAAAAATATATTAGTGTAAAAGCAAACCTGCATAATTATTTCTTGAAAAAGTGTGTGTATATATATATATATATATATATATATATATATATATATACAGTATATATTTATAATACAAGATTTATAATCCTATATGGTATCTTCTGTTCCTCCCCCCCCCACTTTATTTTCTCTATTGGCTGGGTTGTGTCACAGAGAGCAGTCCCACCCACTCTCTACATGGGCTTCCTATGAGCTTTCAAATGACTGGACTTCAAGAGTGTCATATGACACACACACTGATTGGATATCAATTGAAATTGTCATTAAAAAAAAGTAAATCCCAGTGGGCCGGCATAACTTTGTAACATAAACATTACTATAGCCACGGATTTAACCCTTTTCACAGAGAGATTTAAAAAAAAGGTATACATATACTTTTTAATTAGCAAAGATTATATATATTAAATGGCAAAGATTACATATATGGTCTTTGATTATCTAACATTTACAATCACTTTAAACGTAGTAATGAAAGAAGACAATTTTTTACACGTCGTGTCGCACTAATTTTATTTTTTTCGTTTTCATTACATATACTGTTTAGTTATAAAATATACATAAAGAAGTAAGCATATTTTATAGAATGAATTAAGGATAGATTATGTAAGTAAATAATTAAATTTTTGGACATTTCAAGGCACATAATAGTCAAAACGAGTCATCAATAAACAATAACATTAATAAATCTCTGAATAGTTGTGGTTGAAAACTATAACACAGTGTATGCACAGAATACATGTGTATTCCAGTGATACAGCTTTTATTAGAGTCATTTCAGATAATACAAACTTTATATTGCATATAAAAAAGACATTTCAACAAGTTTAAAATTATTAAACATATTTATTTTCGTTGATGTTTCAAAGATGACTACAAAAAATGCATTGCAAACTCCAAATATCACACAATCCTTATTTTTGTCAAACTGGCAAAAAATAAAAATAAAATAATCATGATTTACATCACTATGCTAAGTCTTATGTCATACATGTTATCTCAAAAATTTCAAAATTCAAAAGAGGGGACCCCCCCTCCCCGCAGCAAAAAACTTTGAAATGTGGTGGGTGGGGCTTAAAAAAATCATACGATTAAAGTAATATAAATAAAATTCTAAATAAAGTCATATATTTTCATATATTTTAATACACTTAGGCAGCAATTCAAACACAAGCTCAAACCACTGGTATGGCTATGTGAGCTATGTATTTAATTAGCCTTTGCAAAGACATTGCTAAATGCTAATGGGGAATGCTTTCTGCATTCCCCATTAATATTCTAGATTCTGGCCTTTAAAGTCAGCAAAAATGCACAGTAGCACACTATATAGCATACACTTACACATGCAGATAAACACACTACATAGCATACACTTATACATGCAGATACACACACACTACATAACATACACTTACACATGCAGATACACACACACTACATAACATACACTTATACATGCAGATACACACACGCTACATAGCATACACTTATACATGCAGATACACATACACACACTACATAGCTTACATTTATACATGCAGACATACATACACACACTACATAGAATAAACTTATACATACAGATACACACACACAGTTATGGATACAGATAGACACACACACTACATCATATATGGGTATCTGTAATTCATTGTATTGGGTCCTGGGGTTGGCAAGCACATTAGCTGGCAGTCTGCGGCTGCCACTGTTCGTTACCCTGGTATTAGCACTGCTCATTGTATAAAACTGAAGGCATGCTAGTATTATCACCAGGGGTTAGACATCATCACTACCAGAGGTAGGTTAGAGAGGTCACCATTACCCGTGGTCAGAGTGTATACAGCCTTCTTACTCCTGCTTAACCCACACACCATTCCTTTTCCACAGGGAATCTAACAGGTATCTAACCCTGTGAGAGCAAAGCCAACTGCTTCTGAGTATGGGTCCAATAGAATTAAAAAAAATATATATATAAATTTAATGCATGGGGCAAATCGGGACAGATGGCTAGCAACCCGGGACAGGGGGACAGACCCCTAAAATCGGGACTGTCCCGTGAAAATCGGGACAGTTGGGGGGTATATTATGTGGTGTTTATGAGGCCTATATATATATATATAATATATATATATATATATATAATATATATATATATATATATATATATATATATATATATATATATATATAAAAGCAATAAATGAGGATGCACTCACAGGATTTCCAAAGTTACCATTTAATGTAACGTTTTGGGGTATTACCCCCTTCGTCAGACAATACAAAATAACAATGTACAACCTACTTACCACCGTGCCTTTTAAACTAACCTAAGTGATACAGTTCCAGGTCACCACCTGTGATGCCACTCCCACTATCAGCAATCAACAGGTGGAGACCCCCACTGTACTCTTAATGTGTGTGACTACCTAAACATAAAGATGAACACCAAACGATCTATACCAGTAAAGAAAGAACCACATGTCAGAATACTAGCAAGCCCAAAAATACATATTGAAGGCAGATAAGACCCCAAACCATCAGTGATCACAGTACTTGATAAGCCGTGTGAGTCTAGTGTAGTTATGGCCGTCGGGCGGTTGTCATGGCAACCGGAAATAACAAATACGGCCCCCAATCGTGGGTAAGGCACTTTACGGCCAATCAAAAGTACGGGAGAATGGAGGAGCGCCCAACCCCCAACCAATCAGGCAAGCTAAACCCAAGGATAGTAAAGAAAATTAGACATTGCTCATAACATAACAGTACATAACAATGCCATATACTACACAGCATGAATATGATACAGATCAAGCACCCTGGGTGGATTAAACAATAACCGTGAGTGCTGGCCTGCCTGCTGTCTATAATTTTATATATATATATATATACACACACACATACATATATATGTGTGTGTGTGTATGTATGTGTGTATGTATGTGTGTATGTATGTGTGTATATATGTACAGTATTTGTGTGCGTGTGTGTGTGTGTATGTGTGTACAGGCATACTTCTTTTTATTGTGTTTTGCTTTATTGCGCTTCACAGATCTTTTTTTTTCACAAATTAAAGGTTTGTGGCAACCCTGTGTTGAGCAAGTCTATCAGAGCCAATGCCATTTTTCCAACATATATACACATGTAAACACATACATACACATATATACAGCAAAAAAGATTATGACTCTCTGAAGGCTCAGATGATGGGTAGCATTTTTTAGCAGTAAAATATTTTTAATTAAGGTATGTACATTGTTTGTTTTTTTTAAGACATAATGGTATTGCACACTTAATTAACTACAGTATAGTGCAAATATAAGTTTTATATGTACTGGGAAACAAGAAAATTAGTGTGACTCACTTGCTATATTTGCTTTATTGCAGTGGCCTGGAACGCAATCTCTCCGAGGCCTTTATATGTATGTGTGTGTATGTATGTGTGTGTATAGGTGTATATGTATGTGTGTGTATATGTATGTGTGTATATGTATGTATGTGTGTGTGTGTATGTATGTATGTTTGTATGTATGTATGTGTAAATGTGTATGTGT
This sequence comes from Bombina bombina, assembly GCF_027579735.1. Classification (NCBI taxonomy): domain Eukaryota; kingdom Metazoa; phylum Chordata; class Amphibia; order Anura; family Bombinatoridae; genus Bombina; species Bombina bombina. The sequence continues at coordinate 550,382,446 of NC_069501.1, read as the reverse complement.
TTGTATGTATGTGTGTGTGTGTGTGTATACAGTATCCCACAAAAGTGAGTACACCCCTCACATTTTTGTAAATATTTTATATCTTTTCATGTGACAACACTGAAGAAATGACACTTTGCTACAATGTAAAGTAGTGAGTGTACAGCCTGTATAACAGTGTAAATTTGCTGTCCCCTGAAAATAACTCAAGGCACAGCCATTAATGTCTCAACTGTTGGCAACAAAAGTGAGTACACCCCTAAGTCCACCTTTCCCGTCGATCTGCATCTGCTGCACCTCTCTGCGAGTCCCTTCATTGGCTCCCCATTCACAGCAGAATTAAATTCAAAATTCTCACCCTTACAAACAAAGCTCTCACCAACGCCGCTCCCCTCTACCTATCCTCTCTAATACACAAGTATACTCCAGCCCGTCCACTAAGATCCAACAATGACCTGCTCCTTACATCCGCAACTATCACCTCTTCTCATGCTAGACTGCAGGACTTCTGTCGTGCAGCACCTACCCTCTGGAACACTCTCCCTCGTGCTGTCAGGCTTTGCCCTAATCTGTCTTCCTTTAAATGTTCCCTGAAGACTTTTCTGTTCAGGGAAGCCTACCACCCAACTCAATAATAAATTAACTTCACTTACCTAACATTTCCCTCATCTAACTCTGTATTAACATCTTTCCAAATCTTGCAGTCCTCACCTCCTGTTTTCTCAACCTCCTACCCTTCTAGATTGTAAGTTCCCACGGAAATAGGGCCCTCAATCCCTCCTGTATGTGTTTGTAAATTTTGTCCTGTCTTTTACAAGTCTTGCATTGTTTTATTTAAATGAATTGTATCCATGGACAGCGCTACGGAATATGTTGGCGCTTCATAAATAAAGTATAATAATAATAATAATAAGTGAAAATGTCCAAATTGGGCCCAATTAGCCATTTTCCCTCCCCGGTGTCATGTGACTCGTTAGTGTTACAAGGTCTCAGGTGTGAATGGGGAGCAGGTTTGTTAAATTTGGTGTTATCGCTCTCACACTCTCTCATACTGGTCACTGGAAGTTCAACATGGCACCTCATGGCAAAGAACTCTCTGAGGATCTGAAAAAAAGAATTGTTGCTCTACATTAAGATCACCTAGGCTTTAAGAAGATTACCAAGACCCTGAAACTGAGCAGCAGCACAGTGGGTAAGAACATACAATGGTTTCACAGGACAGGTTCCACTCAGAACAGGCCTCGCCATGGTCGACCAAAGAAGTTGAGAGCACATGCTCAGCGTCAAATCCAGAGGTTGTCTTTAGGAAATAGACGTATAAGTGCTGCCAGCATTGCTGCAGAGGTTGAAGGGGTGGGGGTCAGCCTGTCAGTGCTCAGACCAAACGCCGCACACTGCATCAAATTGGTCTGCATGGCTGTCATCCTAGAAGGAAACCTCTTCTAAAGATGATGCCCAAGAAAGCCTGCAAACTGTTTGTTGAAAACAAGCAGATTAAGGACATGTATTACTGAAACCATGTCCTGTGGCCCGATGAGACCAAGATAAACTTAATTGGTTCAGATGGTGTCAAGCGTGTGTGGCGGGAACAAGGTGAGGAGTACAAAGACGAGTGTGTCTTGCCTACAATCAAGCATGGTGGTGGGAGTGTCATGGTCTGGGCCTGCATGAGTGCTCTGGGGAGCTACAGTTCATTGAGGGAACCATGAATGCCAATATGTTGTCAGGGTGCTAGGAATCAGACTGAGACAAGAAGTGCAAAAATAATCACACCTTTATTAATAGCAAAAAATAATAAAAAGTCCACAAGTCAAATAACAAGCCAGGAATCAAAACCAGAACTGGTAGTCAGACGAGCCGAGTCAGGAGCCAAAGCGAATAGTCAGACGAGCCGGAATCAGGAACAAGGAGAACAGCAGACTCAGGAACAAGCCAGGGATCAGGAGCCAGGAGGGACGTCAGACAGCCAGGTAATACACAGGAGCTCTCACAAACAGGTCTGAGACAACGCAAGGGCAAAGCACAGAGGCCCTTTAAATAATAAGTGATGACATCACAATTCTGAGACTGCATCCTGTCTCACACAGATGATGAACACCAGTCTGGCCATAAAAGGAAGTGCAGGAAATGAGCAGCATCACACAGTATGCACCAGAGTCAGCAAGAGAGGTGAGTAAAATGGCTGCCAGCAGCACATGGCAAACAGATCAGGGAAAAAACCCTGACAGTACCCTCCCCGCAATGACCCCTCCCCCGCGGGAGGACAAAAGGCTTATTGGGGAAACGAGCATGGAAGGCACGGAGGAGGGCGGGAGCATGAACAACAGAGGAGGGAACTCATGAACGCTTCTCCGGACCGTAGCCCCTCCAGTGAACCAAATACTGTACGCGGCCCCTGGACATACGAGAGTCAATAATGCTGCTGACCTCATACTCCTCATGGTTGTCAACAAAGATAGGGCGGGGAAGAGGCAACACAGTGGTAAACTGATTACAAACCAATGGTTTCAAGAGGGAGACATGAAAAACATTGGAGATGCGCATTGCAGGAGGAAGGTCAAGAGCGTAGGCCACAGGAGTGACCCGTCGCAGTATTCGAAAAGGACCAACATAACGGGGAGCCAGTTTATTGGAAGGCACACGAAGGCTCAAGTTGCGGGAGGACAGCCAAACTCTCTCACCAACCTGGTAGGAAGGCGCGGGCAGACGCCTACGATCAGCCTGGAACTTTTGGCGCTGCATAGAACGATGAAGGCAATCCTGAATCTGCACCCACGTGGAACAGAGTTGCCGGAGATGCTCCTCCAAAGCCGGAATACCCTGAGACATGAATGAATCGGGCAACAAGGATGGTTGAAACCCATAATTCACCATGAACGGGATAACTTGGAGGAAGCATTAATAGCACTATTACGAGCAAACTCTGCCCAAGGTAACAGACCAATTATTGTGGTGATCTGAGACATAGCAATGGAGGAACTGTTCCAGAGCTTGATTAGACCGTTCCGTAGCCCCATTGGATTGAGGGTGATATGCAGAGGAGAAGGAAAGCTGGATCCCCATTTGAGCACAAAAGGAACGCCAAAATCTGGAGACAAACTGGCTACCCTGGTCCGACACTATCTCTTTGGGTAACCCATGTAAACGGAAGACCTCCCGGGCAAAAATTGAAGCAAGCTCCTGAGCGGTAGGCAACTTCTTCAAGGGAATGCAATGTGACATTTTAGAAAAACGGTCAATCACCATAAGGATAACAGTATTGCCATTGGAAGTCCATGGAAAGATGTGTCCAAGTACGCTCACCATTAGCAATAGGTTGAAGAAGACCCACAGGAAGACGTCGAGGAGTCTTATTCTGTGCACAAACTGAGCAGGAGGCAACATATGCAGCAACATCAGAACGAAGAGCTGGCCACCAGAATTGTCGAGTGACAGACAAAATCATTTGGTTCTTGCCTGGGTGACCTGCGGCTTTAGGATAGTGGTAATTATGCAAAAGTTTAGTTCGAAGATTCTCAGGAACAAAACACTTACCACTAGGTTTCTCAGGAGGTGCATTGGTTTGTCATTGGTTTGTGCAGCCAGGATCTCCTCCCCCAAGGGAGAAGTCAAATTAGTACGTATGGTACCCAAAATATGGTCAGAAGGTATAACTGGAGTAGGTACAGAATCCTCCTTGGACAGAGGTGAAAATTGTCGAGAGAGGGTATCAGCCCTAACATTCTTACTACCAGGTAGGTAGGAGACCACATAATTAAACCAAGACAAAAATAGCGCCCCACTGGCCTGTCGGGCGACAAACGTTTTGCTTCAGATAGATAAGTTAAATTCTTGTGGTCCGTAAGAATGAGCACTGGCACGCTAGTACCCTCGAGAAGATGCCTCCATTCCTTGAATGCCAAAATTATGGCCAGTAATTCCCTGTCGCCAATTTCATAATTGCACTCCGCTAGAGACAATTTCTTAGAGAAGAAACCACACGGATGCAAGGAACCATCAGGCATAGGACGTTGAGACAAGAGGGCACCTACTCCAGTCTCAGACGCATCAACCTCAAGAAGGAAAGGCAGGGCAGGGTTAGGATGAGCCAGAACTGGAGCGGCAGCAAAGGCAGTCTTAAGACTATCAAAGGCCTTAATGGCAGTAGGTGACCAATGGAGTGGATCATTCTCTTTACTGGTCATGTCTGTGATAGGTTTGACCAAGGAAGAAAAGTTTTTAATAAACTTTCTATAGTAATTGGCGAACCCCAAAAAACGTTGAATAGACCGAAGACCAACTGGGCGAGGCCACTGCAGAACTGCAGATAACTTGTCAGGATCCATGGAGAACCCTGCAACGGAGATAACATAACCTAGGAAGGTTACTTGAGTCTGATGGAACTCACATTTCTCGAGTTTACAAAACAGGCCGTTCTCACGTAATCTCTGAAGAACCCGTGTAACATCAGAACGATGAGCCTCAAGTGTGGGTGAGTGTATGAGGATGTCGTCTAAGTACACCACAACACACTGTTGCAACATATCTCGTAGGACATCATTAATAAATTCCTGGAAAACAGCAGGAGCATTACATAGGCCAAAGGGCATTACAAGATACTCATAATGCCCGCTCCTGGTGTTAAATGCTGTTTTCCATTCGTGGCCCTCCTTGATCCTAACAAGATTGTACTCTCCTCTAAAATCAAGTTTAGTAAAGAACGTAGCTCCCTTGAGGCGGTCAAAGAGTTCCGTAATGAGCGGAATAGGGTAAGCATTCTTAATGGTAAGACGATTAAGACCCCTATAATCGATGCATGGTCTTAACTCGCCAATCTTTTTCTTCACAAAGAAGAAGCCAGCCCCAGCAGGAGAGCAGGATTTGCGGATGATCCCCCGCGACAGAGCATCAGCAACATACTCCTCCATAGCATAATTCTCCGCAACAGACAGAGGGTAAACCCGGCCCCGAGGAGGAATGGCTCCGGGTCTATGGCACAATCGTAAGACCGGTGAGGAGGCAACGTACCAGCACGCACCTTGTCAAAAATGTCTAGGAACTCTCGGTACTCCTCTGGCAATTGAGATACCAAAGACAAGTGGAAATACATTGCGGAGACCACGACAAAATTTCGGACCTGCGCCAGTCAAGACTGGGATTGTGCTTTTGGAGCCAGGGATAACCCAGAACAACCAGAAAATGTGGAGAGTTTATCACCTGGAACTGGAGGGTTTCAAAATGGAGAGCCCCAACAGCCATGGATAACAGAGCAGTTTCGTGAGTAACGAGTGCGGGCTGAAGGGGCCTGCCATCAATGGCCTCAATAGCAAGCGAAACGGACCGAGGCAAAACAGTAATGGAGTGCTTTGATACAAAAGCATTGTCAATTAAATAGCCCGCAGCACCGGAGTCAACAAGAGCCTGGGTAACTATGGAGGAGTCCACCCAGGAAAGGACAACCGTGACCAAAGGTTTCTCCTTTAGCGGTTCCGGGGACGAGGATAAACCACCCAAGGTCTGCCCCCGACAGGACCTTAGGTGTGAGCGTATCCAGCCCGTGTAGGACAAGACTTCAAAAGGTGGCCCTGTAACCCACAATAGAGGCAGAGCCCCTCCCTCCTCCTAAAGGCCCTCTCCGCCGCGGAGAGACACGTGAATCCCAACTGCATCGACTCAGCAGTACCTGATGACTCAGGACCAGGAGGCATGGGTGGGAACGAACACGTAGGAGACAATGGAACAGGAGGCTTCCGCAAGCGCTCCTTGAAAGAGGGTCTCTCACTCAGTCTGATGTCAATTAGGATCAAAAAAGACACCAATGCCTCGAGATCTTCTGGTAAATCTCTGGCAGCAACTTCATCTTTAATCGCATCAGAGAGCTCATGAAAGAAAGCGGCAACAAGGGCTTCATTGTTCCAACCTACCTCTGCGGCAAGCGTACGGAACTCAACGGCATACTGAGCAACAGCTCTTGTACCTTGCTGAATGGACATGAGTCGTTTAGCAGCAGAGGAGGAGCGAGCCGGAACATCAAATACCCTTCGAAAGGAGGCCACAAATTCAGGGTAATTTGAAATCACAGGTTTATTAGTCTCCCACAAGAGATTAGCCCAGGCAAGAGCTGTGTCAGAGAGTAACGAGATGAGAAATCCCACCTTAGCTCTGTCAGAGGGAAACGCCTGAGGTAACATCTCAAAGTAAATGCCCACCTGGTTAAAAAACCCTCTGCACTGATTAGGATTGCCTCCATATCGCTGAGGTAGAGGTGCAGAACCGGACATGCTCCTGGTAGGACTAGGTGCAGCAGCGGAAACAGGAGCATCCATAACTTGCGGGACACTTTGATCCAAATGTGCAGTGCGGGTCAGCAGGGTTTGCAGGGATAGTGCCAATTGATCCAAGCAGTGATCCTGTTCATCCATCCTGGAAATTATGGCAGGTAAAGGTGGATTATTAGCACTATCAGGATTTATGGCCCTTGCGTAATGTCAGGGTGCCAGGAATCAGACTGAGACAAAGAAGTGCAAAAATAATCACACCTTTATTAATAGCAAAAAATAATAAAAAGTCCACAAGTCAAATAACAAGCCAGGAATCAAAACCAGAACTGGTAGTCAGACGAGCCGAGTCAGGAGCCAAAGCGAATAGTCAGATGAGTCGGAATCAGGAACAAGGAGAACAGCAGAGTCAGGAACAAGCCAGGGATCAGGAACCAGGAGGGACGTCAGAGAGCCGGTAATACACAGGAGCTCTCACAAACAGGTCTGAGACAACGCAAGGGCAAAGCATACTGAACAGAGGCCCTTTAAATAATGAGTGATGACAAGAGAGGTGAGTAAAATGGCTGCCAGCAGCACATGGCAAACAGATCAGGGAAAAAACCCTCACACATGTACTGTGACATACTGAAGCAGAGCATGATCCTCTCCCTTCGGAGACTGGGTCGCAGGGCAATATTCCAAGATGATAACGACCTCAAACACACCTCCAAGACGACCACTGCCTTGCTAAAGAAGCTGATGGTAAAGGTGATGGACTGGCCAAGCATGTCTCCAGACCTAAACCCTATTGAGCATCTGTGGGGTATCCTTAAACAGAAGGTGGGGGAGCGCAAGGTCTCTAACATCCACCAGCTCTGTGATGTCATCATGGAGGAGTGGAAGAGGATTCCAGTTGCAACCTGTGAAGCTCTGGTGAACTCCATGCCCAAGAGGGTTAAGGCAGTGCTGGAAAATAATGGTGGCTACACAAAATATTGACACTTTGGGCCCAATTTGGACATTTCCACTTAGGGGTGTACTCACTTTTGTTGCCAACGGCTTAGACATTAATGGCTGTGTGTTGAGTTATTTTGAGGGGACAGCAAGTTTACACTGTTATACACTCTGTACACTCACTACTTTACATTGTAGCAAAGTATAATTTCTTCATTTACAAAAATGTGAGGGGTGTACTCACTTTTGTGGGATACTGTATATGTATGTGCATGTGTATATATGTATGTGGGTGTATATGTGTGTGTGTATATGTATGTGTGCGTGTGTATGTATATATATATATGTATGTATGTGTGTGTGTATATATATATGAATGTGTGTATATGTGGGTATGTGGGTGGGTGGGTGGGTGTGTGGGTGTATATGTATGTGGGTGTGTATATGGCATCACATTAATAATTTTTCTCATAAAATATCTCTTAAATCTATGTAAAAATTAACTGGTTTCTTAGTAAATGCTTGACTCTTACAGTAGCATTATAATACAACATTGTTAGCTTTGTGAGAATGGTATCCCTTTAATCAATGACTTTTTGATTATTTTCACCACAGTTTATACTTACTTTCTCTGTATGTCTGTATAATACAATATGCTCACTCACTTTGGCACTAAATAAATACTATTTAACATCAATACAGAAAGCAGATCCAGGACTAAGATTCCTTAAGTGGGAGGGACCCTTCAGACCCTGCCCCAGATTCCCATACAGGGAGAGGCTTGCACAACATTCCTTAAAAAAAAAAAAAAAAAGGATCAATTAACCCTTTTAAAGCTGTATTATATTCACACACATTCTATTTAATAACAATCTTTTAAATAGCCACATTTCACATAGCAAAATAGCATAGTCAGATAAATGATATGTATGAATATTAATTATTTATATAGGGTGAAAATAAATTATATTTGTTATGAAAATGTATATACTATGTTTAGATCCCTGCATCTGTATTTTATTTTGATGCCCTTTCTGTCTTTAATAGATTGATGTAACTGGTAAACAATACACAAAACCAGTTCATTATATTACACCACCATCCCAAAATTTTTAAAAAATCACACATTGTAGCCTAATACAGCATATATATATATACACATACACACAAACACACACATACTGTATGTATTGTGCTGTTATGCCATGCCTCCTACAAACTACCCCTGCACTGGGAGTAAAAAACAAGCAAAGTTTAAAAAATATGTCACACTGTTGTCAGTCTGCCGTGGCACACCTGAGGATCTCTCACGGCACACTGGTTGAAAAACACTGCTCTACCTGATTCATGAAAGAAACAAATTGTGTTTCATGCCCCTTTAATACTTTTGGTTACTGTGAAGTTGCTTATCTGTACTGCCCCTGTTATCTCTATTGAGGCCAATAATCTCTGATGTCACACCAAGGACTGCAAGCTACTCCTCTACTGAAGCCTGCAGTACAGCAAACACACAAAACCTCTGCAGGCTGTTATTCATATCCCTGATTTATGTTATACAAGCAGAGTGTAAATTAATACCTTTTTACTGCAACACATATCACCTATAAATAACAGTACATATCCATAGTACACTGTGGCACATAATTCACCTGTGATTTAAATATTATAGCACAGCTATTAGAGAGCCATGAAATCACTATTGTCGTATAGCGCAACTTCAACCATCTTATACCAGAAAACATATAATATAAAAGTACCTGTATTACATCAAAAGGTTAGATGTATTCTATGTTGCCAAATGATCTGCTTTTTTTCTGTAATAAAATATCCACACATGTACTTAATTAACTATGCCTGAAGAATAGCATTGTCGGCCTCCATTACATATGCAGCGTCGCCCGCAAAAATCCTCCGCCGCCAGATTTTACGTGATTTTGGTATTGCATATATGGCGTAGCATACAAGTTACACTCGTTTATTTCACCCGTCGCTCACAATTATTACTCCCATAGGCTAACATAGAACCGCGTCGCAAATCGGATACAATATCCAGCGCAAGGACTTACGTGGCGAAAATGAAGAAATCTTACTCTATTTTTGCCTCGCCATAAAAGGCAGCCGCAGCAAGCCTTGCTCTGAGTATGGGAGCACCGTAACTCCCGAAAATGCCTGCAAAAATAAACTAATACCCAACGCATGCGCAATGTCTATCTACCTGTCAACTGCAATCCCCCACCGCAATAACTAATAAAGTCTATTAACCCCTAAACCGCCATAGCCCATAACGCAATAAACCTAATCAAGTATTAACCCCTTAACCGCCATAGCCCACAATGCAATAAACCTAGCCCCTAACCTAACCTAACCTAACCCCCCCTAAATAAACTAAAATTACCTAATTTACAAAATACTAAAGTTACTATTAAATATAAAAAAAAATACACTACTTTTAAAATACAAATAAACTAAGTATAAATTAAAGGGGCAGTCTAATCAAAATTCAGGAGTAGACTGTCCCTTTAAACAAGAATTACAGAAAATACAAAAATCTAAGATTGCAGAAAATAAATAAAATTACAAAATTTTAAATAAATTACACCTAATCCCTATGAAACCCCCCAAAATAAAAACACCCCCTAATCTAATAAACTACCAGTAGCCCTTAAAAGGACTTTTTGCAGGGCATTGCCCCAAGATAATCAGCTCTTTTGCCACAAAAATACACACAGCCCCCCCCCACCAGTAAACCCCCCCCCCCCAACCCCCCCCCACCAAACCCCTCCCCCCAAAAAAAACTAACACTAAAAACGCTAAACTACCCATTGCCCTGAATTGGGCATTTGTTGGGCATTGCCCTTAAAAGGGCATTCAGCTCTTTTGCTGCCCACCCTATCTAAATAAAATAAATCCCCCCAAAAACCCCTTAAAAAACCCTAAGTCTAACCCCCAAGTAGTCCTCACCTGTCCTGAAGTTCAGCGGAGAAGGTCCTGTTCCAGGCGGTGAAGTCTTCTTCCAAGCGGCGACCTCTTCTTTCTTCTTCCAGGAACCAGCCGGCGCGGAGCGGAGGGTGGAGTTGAAGACCGGCGACTCTGGAACTAAAGACCGGCGACTCTGGAACTGAAGACCAGCGACCGCGGAGCCATGGAGCGTGGAGGATCCTCTTCATACGATCTCCGCCGTACACTGAATAGGAATTCAAGGTACGCGATTAAAAATGGTTTCCCTTGAATTCCTATTGGCTGATTTGAGCCTTCAAATTCAAATCAGCCAATCGGATGAGAGCTACTGAAATCCTATTGGCTGTTCAAATCAGCAAATAGGATTTCAGTAGCTCTTATCCTATTGGCTGATTTGAACAGCCAATAGGATTTCAGTAGCTCTCATCCAATTGGCTGATTTGAATTTGAAGGCTCAAATCAGCCAATAGGAATGCAAGGGACGCCATTTTTAATCGCATACCTTGAATTCCTATTCAGTGTACGGCAGAGATCTATGAAGAGGATCCTCCACGTTCCATGGCTCCGCGGTCGCCGGTCTTCAACTCTGCCCTCCGCTCCGCGCTGGCTGGTTCCTGGAAGAAGAAAGAAGAGGTCGCCGCTTGGAAGACTTCACCGCCTGGAACAGGACCTTCTCCTCTGAACCTCAGGACAGGTGAGGACCACTTGGGGGTTAGACTTAGGGTTTTTTAAGGGGTTTATGGGGGGATTTATTTTATTTAGATAGAGTGGGCAGCAAAAGAGCTGAATGCCCAACAAATGCCCTTTTCAGGGCAATGGGCAGTTTAGCGTTTTAAGTGTTAGTTTTTTTTGGGGGGGGGGGTTTGGTGGCTGGGGGGGTTTACTGGTAGGGGGGCTGTGTGTATTTTTTTTGGCAAAAGAGCTGATTATCTTGGGGCAATGCCCAGCAAAAAGTCCTTTTAAGGGCTACTGGTAGTTTATTAGATTAGGGGGTGTTTTTATTTTGGGGGACTTTTTATTTTCATAGGGATTAGGTGTAATTTATTTAAAATTTTGTAATTTTATTTATTATTTTCTGTAATCTTAGATTTTTTTATTTTCTGTAATTCTTGCTTAAAGGGACAGTCTACTCCTGAATTTTGATTAGACTGTCCCTTTAATTTATACTTAGTTTATTTGTATTTTAAAAGTAGTGTAATTTTTTTTATATTTAATAGTAACTTTAGTATTTTGTAAATTAGGTAATTTTAGTTTATTTAGGGGGGGTTAGGTTAGGTTTATTGCGTTGTGGGCTATGGCGGTTTAGGGGTTAATACTTGATTAGGTTTATTGCGTTGTGGGCTATGGCGGTTTAGGGGTTAATACTTGATTAGGTTTATTGCATTGTGGGTTAATGGCGGATTAGGGGTTAATAGTTTTAATAGGGAGTTTGCGATGTTCGGGTTGGCGGATTTAGGGGTTAATAATTTAGTTATTACTTGCGGTGTGGGTTTGATGGCGGATATAGGGGTTAATAGTTTAAATAGGCATTTTGCGTTGTGGGGGGTTGTCGGTCTAGGGGTTAATACATTTAATATTAGTAATGAGAGGGGGAATTGCGGATATAGGGGTTTTACGTGTCGGGCTTATTTTTGGGAGGCGTGTTAGACTTTTACGGGAGATTTGTTATTTTCTTTACTTTTCTTAGGCGCCGGCAGTTTCTAAAATGCCGTAAGTGACTGGCGACTCCAGAAATTTGTATTTATGCTCATTTCTGGACATCGCTAGTTTATCAGACTTGCGGCACTTTATGAACTGCCGGCGGGGTTTATGTAATACCCCGATGTGCGAGGTGAAATTACGGGCGGCGCGGGTTCCCACGCTTGCGCTGAAACCTGCGCCGTATATTTGATCGTGCCCGTCGTGTGTGTGTGTGTGTGTGTGTGTGTGTATGTATATATATATATATATATATATATACACACAGTGCTTTTTTTTGTAAAAAAAAAAAGTGTTGGTACGCAAACACAAAAAGGTGCCAGTACTCATTGATTATTGATTGGTATATATATTCTGCTCAGTAACTTTGAGGAAAGCAAAGGGACAAGATTATTTACAATGTTCAATGTATTTTGCAGTCCCCTCTTATGAAAACTAGAGTATTTACATGATGATCACAAATATTACCTGTTATGAGTTCGCAGAGGTGGAATTACTCCCACAAAAAAGTCCTGTATATATATATATATATTCACACAGGGCAGCACATTTCCACAAAGAGTAAGAAATTACAGTGGCCGGGTAAAAATAATCTGACTTGTTCACTATATTTATATATTTAACATTGAGAGGGCTAGTAACTTTTTTCCTCTGGACTAGTAACTTTCTTCCTCTGACTAGTAAACTATAGTGATATTTTTACACCTCTGTATATAGCTAGACATGGATATACATTTATAAAATAGCACGTGGCCAAGAAGGGATAAAATCCCCTGAAAAAGCTTTTACAATATACATTTGATTGCTCTTAGTGTAGGGGGCAGCAAAGTTTTAATAACTGAGACCCCTTTGTCTCCCCCTATTTTCATTGTTAAAAACAATCTTCTCTTTCCACTCTTGATGCCAACTTTGTAGCTCCTGGCATCCCCGTACACCCGGTTCTTTCTATAGACATCTTCCTTTACCTTATATAGCAGGGAGCAGATGAATTTCTCACTTCTAATATTAATAGCCAGGAGGAGCTCAGGGGAGCTGCCAAAAATAGCAGGGAGGAGAGAGACAGAGTAGGGCTGGGGATGAGATGCAGGGACAAGGGGGGAGGTGGGGGTGAGATGCAGACACCGGCAGACACTGTGGGTGGAAGAAAGGACACTTGCATTGTGACTTAAGTGTGACTTGATGTGCCAGCTCTGTAGGACACTACCAACACAAGGTAAGAGTCTCACTAAGTAGCACAGCAGGTGGTACAAAGGGGAATAAATTAATTAATGAGGATCCTTGAACCATCTTACAAATATGACAGAAATAAAAGTAGTGGAAGCTTGTACTAAAGATCTAAAGGTGGTTCTGGTAACTGAGATCAGGGCTGAATAATGTACTACTTGCCAGAGTTAAAAGACAGCTATGAAAGTGGAACTAAAATCTGTTAAGACTGTCACAGGACTTGCAAATGTGTAAAGTAAAATGGCCTTCTTTAATGAGTGACTCTTCTCTATCAAGGACAGTGTAAGAGAATGAATAAGGTTTAAGAGAGGCCTCTTTGAAAGACTTGATGGAATAAAAAATAAGTTAGAGGTCAGAAAGCTATTTAGTCCTGCTTTACAGAAAGAGTTTATGATTTATGTAATACCCTCCCAGTGAGGGATATCAAAAGTATATCATATACACCAAGGTCAAAGACTTAAAAATACCTGAATATATATATATATATATATATATATATATATATATATATATATATATATATATATATACTTGTAAGTAACTCAGATGAGGTAAAATTCTTAATTATCTTAATTGTTTAATTATATGGGATTTGTAATTTTCAATACAATGCTATATGTAGCCATCTTGCGGTTTAATTATACAGAAAAGCAGGTTGTTACTTTTTTTTACTATTATCATTTATTTTATAAAAAAAAAGAAAAAAAGAATAGGCCATATGATCTAAATCCAAACACAAATAATTCCCTAATGTCTCTCCTTTTAAGGGAGGATGAGACTTGCTGACATACTTCAAAAATCTTGTACAAATTCCATTCTCTCCCTTGTGAATGGGAAACTCAATGTACATTTTTAAATATTTCTTCAGATTTTCTATATTCTCATGGACTACTTGGAAAAAAAAATCTATGCAAAAACGATGCCCAAAAAAATGAATGTAATAAACATAATCTTGTTGTTTTTAAGTTGTCATACAAAAGTTCACTGATATGCCAATCATTTGCCTAAATTATGTATGAAAAAAATAAAACAGTGATGGTTTATTAGACATTAGAAATCAAAACAAGATGGGATGTTACAGTTATGGGATAACAAACAATAAATCAAAACTACCTAAAAATCTAATTAAATAAGGTTATTGCTTTTAAAGGTACATAATTTGCTAGAACAGTTTATTATCACACTATTGTTTGCATATGACTGCATTTAACTACAGCAAATGGGTTAAATACAAGGATAAAGCCAGCACCAGGGCAGCAATGCACTACTGGGACCTAGCTAAACACATTTGGTGAGCCAATGACAAGAGGCATTTGTGCATAGCCACCATAGACCATCTAGCTCCCAATAGTGCATTAATGTGTTAAATCCTTTTGCATGGGTTAAACACAAAGCTATATGCAACTTTTTACTCTTTTATGTCCCTTGTAGCTTCATTCAAAAAGTTCAACTATTTTGCAACCACTTGCCTGTGATGTATGAAATATAAAACGATGATTGTATCTTATGAACACGTTTGACAAGTATAATGTAAAATGTTAGGTAAATCCTCAAGACTGCAGGGCATCCCTAGGCACAAAGTATATTGGTTTTGTATAGAAGTCCCTGGATTGAAATGACCTTGATGTGTGAAACTTTGCATGGATGTGCTATGTTGACAATTCACTAAAGAAACGTATCTTTTCATTAGCACATATTTGACTGTAGTCGCCAGCCATCCACTACATATCAGTGTTCTCCCCCGGACCTTTTTAATATGTGCAACACCCGGCTGATTTTATTGACCTGACTAAAATTTAAAGGGACACTGAACCCAATATTTTTCTTTTGTGATTAAGATAGAGCATGCAATTTTAAGCAACTTTCTAATTTACTCCTATTATCAATTTTTCTTCGGTCTCTTGCTATCTTTATATGAAAAAGAAGGCATCTGAGCTTTTTTCTTGGTTCAGAACTCTGGAAAGCAGTTTTTGATTGGTGGATAAATGTATCCACCAATCAGCAAGGACAACCTAAGTTGTTCACCAAAAATGGGCCGGCATCTAAACTTACATTCTTGCATTTCAAATAAAGATACCAAGAGAATAAAGAACATTTGAAAATAGGAGTAAATTAGAAAGTTGCTTAAAATTTCATGTTCTATCTGAATCACAAAAGAAAAAATTTGGGTTCAGTGTCCCTTTAAGCCTATATTAAAGGGATATTCCAGCAATCACCTGCTCAGAGAGCCTAAGGTGCTTGTACTGTTTGGTAAAGACTCTTAATTGCTGACATGATACAAGCCCCACTGGCATTCTGAGCAGCTGCAATATTTTAAATGCTGGTGCACTGAGAATATCTAGCTATGCTTCACATGCACGTGCAGAGAAGAATACTAACACTAAAACAGTGATAACTTTTACAAAAAGCATGTTTGCCAATACTTGTATATTGCAAATATGTTATTATTCAATGAGGTAATTCATCTATGTGCATTTAAATTTTGACCTGCATTTACCTTTAAGCTAAAATGAGCTAATATTATAATTTTGCACAAATGATTAAATATTTTTATATTAAATTGTGCAATTAATTTGTGCCTTGGATAGCAGAACATGTTTTAATTTAACAAACTATTACACTGCCCCCACCCGTCTACTTCATAATGCACCCGGCTGAGAACTCTGCATATGCTTCACCAGTACAAGACAATTCTAGTCATGCAGGTTCAGTGAAACCCCGTTAGCAGTTACAAACCCTTATAACCACTCACTCTAACTCAAACCTTTACTTAGTCTTCTTTATAGAGGAAAACCATTATAAACACTAATATTATTGCTAGATCAATATTCAGAGAGAACAACAAAATGCTCTTATTCAGCCACATACTATTCTCATACTCGGTTTATTAATTCATGGTACAAACTAACACAGGCACACAGTGATTGTTGTTCATACCTAGTCATAACCAGCGGCTTACATCTACATGTCTCTTTCTATTGAATATCTATATTTTGAATTTCTAAATGGAATGATTTGTCCATTGATTTTATCAGCTCTCCACTCTAATTCTTGGCTATGCAATCTTACAATTAATCTAAAACTGGGATAGCCAACTGGCGGCCCTATCCACTACCAGGGGCGGAACTACCATTGGTGCAGCAGGTGCAGTGGCACCAGGGCCCAAGTGCTGGGGTGCCTATAGTAGCCAGTCTATACATACGCATGTGCAGAATTTGTACAATGCTAATGCAGGGGAGCCGTTTATTAGCACAGTTTGCAGATATCTATCCAATTATCTTTCTATACTCTAAATCATTATACAGAGCAACATTTATAGTATTGCTATTGCTTACCACTGAGTTACTTTTGGGGGGCCCAAAACAACCAGGGCCCTCTGTTGAGTAGGCCCGATACTGGCTAATCATTGCGGCCCCCAAGAAAAATCAGAACTAAGAATATGTTTGTCATTGTTTTTGCGGCACCAGTGGGACTAAAAATGTGTGCTTTGGGAATTTCTAGTGGTGTGCGAACAAGGTGACCACATCTCAAAATAGCCCTCTGGAAAAGAGAACAGCAGACAGAGGGTACTCTGAATCCTTACCTAAATCTGAATCCTTACCTAAATCTTCCCCAGGGACATTTGTAGGAAATATATCTTTGTGTGTTTAATATCCATTCATTTACTCCTGGCCATTAACACTTCTAAAATACTGATATGTGGCCCTCATGTGGAGTTGTCTATCACTGATATAAATAACCAATGTCTTTCTAATTGGAATTTCTTACACTGTAGGCTTTTCTATTGAGAATAGCCCTATAATATTCTCATTTTGTATCATTGTCCTTATTTATGATGTATAGTGCTACAGAATATGACGATGCATTGCAAACAAAAAATAAACATACCAGCTAAAAGAGAAAACATATTTATGTGCATATTGTGTCTACCTACCAAGGCAGAGAGACTTCATAACTTGTTTATTATGTTTTGTAAATTGTATTGGAGAACCCGCTTAAAGGAACATTGCCATTGTTGCATCCAAACAAGTGCATCTTAAAAAAAATAATTAAAAAAAATAATTAAATTAAAAAAATAAAATTATGCTTAACTGATAAATGTATTTATTTCCGGATATGGTGAGTCCACAGCATCATCAGCTACTAGTGGGAATATCACTCCTGGCCAGCAGGAGGAGGCAAAGAGCACCACAGCAAAGCTGTTAAATGCCACTTCCCTTACCCATAACCCCCAGTTATTCAGCCAAAGGGAAATGTAAAAAAAAGATGACACAAAGGTGTAGAGGTGCCTGAGGTGTTAGTAACAAATGCCTGTCTTAAAATAAAGGACAGGGCCGTGGACCCACCATATCCGGAAATAAATAAATTTATCAGGTAAGCATAAATTGCGTTTTCTTTCCTAAGATATGGTGAGTCCACAGCATCATCAATTATTAGTGGGAACCAATACTCAAGCTAGAGGACACAGATGATTAGGGAGGGACAAGACAAGTAACCTAAACAGAAGGCACCACCGCTTGAAGAACCTTTCTCCCAAAAGAAACCTCAGCCGAGGCAAAGTATCAAATTTAGAAAAGAGAAGATCAAGTTGCAGCCTTGCAAATCTGTTCCACAGAAGCTTCATTTTTGAAATCCCAAGAAGAGGAGACAGCTCTTGTGAAATGAACCGTAATTCCCTCAGGAGGATGCTGACCAGCAGTCTCACAGCAAAACGAAATACACTTCCCAACCAGAGAGAAAGAGAAATAGTAGAAACTTTCTGACCTTTATGTATCCCAGGGAAACAAACAAACAGGGCAGAAGCCTGGCGAAAATCCTAATTGCCTGTTAAAATTTAAAACACGCACAACATCCAAGTTGTGCAACAACATTCTTTATGAGAAGAAGAACTAGGACATAGAGAAGGAACAACAATTTCCTGATTAAAATGTCTGCCCTAACCTAGCCCGAAGAACCACCTTATCGGCAAGAAAGATAAGAAAAGGTGAATCCCACTGCAAAACCGAGAGTTCCAACACTCACCGAGAAGAAGAGATAACAAAACAAAAACTTTCAAGATAACATCTTAATATCTATGGAATGTAAAGGCTTAAACGGAGCCTGCTGCAAGACTTAAGAACAAAGTTAAGGCTCCAAGGAGGAGCAACAGACTTAAACACAGGCCAGATTCTGACCAAGGCCTGACAAAAAGATTGCATGTTTAGCACATCCACCAGATGCTTATTTAGAACCCCTCAGGGTACTCACTGACAAACCCTTCTCCAGAGCTTCCTGGAGAAAAGACAAAGTCCTAGGAATCCTGACCCTACTCCAAGAGTAACCCTTGGATTCACACCACTAAAGATATTTACATAATATCTTATGGCAAATCTTGCTAGTAACTGGCATGCGAGCCTAAGCCATGGTCTCAATGATCGACTCGGAAAAACCCGCGCTTAGACAAAAACTAAGCGTTCATACTCCGAGCAGTCAGCTTCAGAAGAATGAAATTTGAATGAAGGAAGGGACCCTGAATCAGAAGGTCCTTCCTCAGAGACAGCCTCCAAGGTAGAGAGACAACCTATTCACTAGATCCATCAGCAAAAGAGTGGTAAGCCCTCCGTGAGTCCTCCTCTCTCCTCTGTGTGTCTTCTGACGTCTTCACGTGGCGCCAGGCGTCACTTCTGCTGCCCTGTCCTTCAATCAATAGATTCCTCTGGGGACTTGAAGCTAACACGCACAGTCCGGTGCTGCAAGGAAAAGGGTAGGGAAGCCTCACCCATGCCTCCCAAATCAAAGCAAATCTAGCAACGTAGAATTCCCAGCACTCAGTGGTATAAGGAATGCACACCAACTCCATGTGTGTAAAAGCAAATAGGTTCCTTTTTATTCCATAGGTGTAAAAACAACAAAAAAAAAATCAATTCTGGTCAAACAGAGGTGTAGGTGGAAGCAAACAGGTCAAACATGTTTAGTCTGTAACAATGTAACTTCCTCAATGACCCATATGATAAGGAGATACCATACATGCTTATATAAGGCAATAAACACACCCCCTTTGTGCAGTATTAGGACTAACCCTTTAACTACTTAATAGCACACCAATATTAAAAATGGTGAAAGTAAACTTCCTTATCATATTTCTCGCTATTGTGAACTTATTATGGCATATGTGCATGGGTAACATTACCCTTATTCCTTTTATAATTAACATTTATAGTTCATTATATAAAAGATGGGGCAAAATACACAGTCACTGTTATATGGTATTTCAGTTAGAATAAAATTCAGATTAACCAGTTATGATGTTATTGAACAAATAGAAATATAATCTAGAGAAAAATATTCCATCTAGATGATAAATAGCAAACTATAAACAATTTTAGTGAACAACCGCAGTCAACAAACAGTTTTACATCCCATTCACTGTTTAAACCTGCAGGGATCCTGGTTCCCAAAGTGAAGATCCAAAAAACTTCCTGTTGTTTTAGGGTTTTAATCCTATTACCCCCTCTGGGGTGTCTTAATACATGTTCAATACCATGTACTTACAGTTATCATGAGTCTAATAGTTCATTACTAAAAGTACAGTGTATTGAACATGTATTAAGACACCCCAGAGGGGGTAATATGATTAAAACCCTAAAACAACAGGATTTTGTTTTGCCCCATCTTTTATTTAATGAACTATAAATGTTAATTATAAAAGGAATAAGCATAATGTTACCCATGCACATATGCATATATAATAAGTTCACAGTAGCGAGATATATGATAAGGATGTTGACTTTCGCCATTTTTTATATTGGTGTGCTATTAAGTAGTTAAAGGGTTAATCCTAATACTGCACAAAGGGGGGGTGTGTGTTTATTGCCCTATATAAGCGTGTATGGTATCTCCTTATCATATGGGTCATTGAGGAAGTTACGTTGTTACAGACAAAACATGTTTGACCTGTTTGCTTCCACCTACACCTCTGTTTGACCAGAATTGATTTTTTTTGCTGTTTTTTACACCTATGGAATAAAAAGGAACCTATTTGCTTTTACACACATGGAGTTGGTGTGCATTCCTTTGTAACTCTGAGTGCTGGGAATTCTACGTTGCTGAACCTATTCACTAGGTCTGCATACCAGATCCTGCAAGGCCACACAGGGGCTATTTGAATTACCGCCATTCTCTCCTGTTGGATACGAGCAATGACTCGTGGAAGGAGAGCAAACATAGAAAACAGGTGGTATGCAAGACTGAATCCCAAGAAAAACGCCACAACATCTATCAGGGCAGTCTGTGGATCACTTGACCATGAACCATACCTTGGAAGCTTGGCATTCTGACGAAACGCCCTCAGAAGCCAACTCCGGAACCCCCCATTTGAGGGTTACATAGAGAACACCCCCGGATGGAGAGTCCACTCCGAGGAATGAAACATCTGTCTGCTCAGAATTCTGATACCCTATTGTCCACCTCTGGAAAGTGGATGACAGACCACAATTGTGAGCATCCGCCCACTAAACAATCCAAGTCACCTCCTACATGGCTAAGGAACCCAGAGTTCCTCCCTGGAGATGTTAAAGAGGAGAGCAGGCACTTCCAAGTCCCTGCGCCTTAAACAAGACTCAGACTGCTTCCCAGCCCAGCAGGTTGGCGCCCGTGGACATATCACCCAAGAATGTCTCCAGAAGCCTGCACCCTGAGACAAAAACTCCTGAAAAAAATAGAGAGAGTCTCTTGTAGACTGATCTAGATATATTCTCTGAGACAGAGCCGAATGTTCTACATTTTATGGAAAAAAGCAAAGAGAATGATGTCCATGGAACCATCAGACCAATACCCTCCAAACATTGAGTCACTGAAAAGTGAAGGTAAAATCAACTGCAACTAGATCCAAACTCCAAACCTAATGGTTAAAAGACATGACTGACCCTGCAGAAAGAGGTAAAGGAAAACTTTCCTTTAGTCTTACTTTCTTGACGTGTGGTAGAAAAAAACCTTTTTTACCCGTAAGGTCAAAGGATAAATCAGCCAAACCAAGTCCAAACCAGGTCTCATCCTTGAAAGGAAACGTCATAAGCGTGGATATGGAGGAACATAAAACATTGAACCTGCAACTGCAGACCTATAAAGCCTAGGCTGTACCACAAAGCCACAGGTAGGCTTCTTAACTGACCAAGATTTCAGCCACACTGCTCGGCAGGCTAGCACAGCAAGTCTAATAAGACAAGGCATTGCTCAAAATGAGCAATTAAACCTCCAACTACTTATCCATGGATCCGTAAAGGAACAGCATGCTCCATAGGGATCAAAGTTCTACGAGCCATAGTAGCTCCCTTCTACTTAAGGCACTGTGCATTTTAATGGAGTCAACGACAGGAAAATCCTTTAGATGTACAGGAGACAGGGAATTAAGAATCCATAGCTTCTCCTTTTCCTGTGAAAATATCCAAGGCACGTCTAGCAACACTTCCTCATAGGAAGAAACATCATAGGAATAATAAAGTTACAAAACTTCCAAGGGTTGACAACGACAGGGGTATTGATGTCGTCCAAGTAGCTAAAACCTCCTTTAACAGTACACGAGGCGCACAAGCATTTATCTGAAAGAGATCACTTCAGTATCAGATGAAGGAATTATACTAACCGAATTTGAGATTTTACCCTCAGAGGCTACCGGCGTATCCTCCCCATCAGCCTTATTAGAGAGGACAACCTGAATAGTAGCTGGCAGAACAGAAACCTTACTATCTAAATTTCAAATTTTCCTCTTGCATGTTCCTTTTAGTAAAGTAAAAACAGATAATGCCGCAGATACCACTGAAGATACCCGTGCAGCTATTTCTACAAGCAGATAAACTCCTCCAGGAGATAGAGAGGAACCACAGAGCACTGCATGTGATGTCCTTAAAGTCTAGGGACTTATAAGGAGAAAGCTGAGATGAACAGCACTCCCCTAAGAGACGTTGGCTCATAGAATTATGTAGTACAAAACTGCATTAGAATTTTTTTTTTATTAATTTCTTTAAATCTGGGACTTTATTAAACATAGATAATATGTAGTACTGTCACTTTAACTAGAGTTGAAAACATCTGAGTTGTTGCAGCGTTAACACAAGATCTGCTGTACAAAGCAGAGTTATATAAAAACATTAAAGTGAAGGTTAACTTTCAAGACTTGCTCAATTGTATTCAATGTATTTAAATTGAGTGTGAGGTTCATTCATGAATTCGCTAACTTTTTTTTCAAATTGAAGTATTTCTATATTTTTATCCGCTTATTGCTTGCGGCAAAATCAACCCGTTTTTCGTCTCCTATTTTACATCCCCATCACGTGGCAATACCCTCCAATTGATATTCTGGCCGATAGGCGGCCGTGACACTACGCCATTTACTTAACATTCGATTTGCGCATGCGCGACTTGTTTTCGGCATCCCCAACAGCTTGATGCTCGTGGCCGATTCGCGCATGCGCACTTTCTTCAGTACTTAATGCGCATTGTAGCCCAGTAGTCCGGTCAATCGCATGCGCATTGCGGGTAACATGCGGACATCGCGCATGCGCAAATGGACTGGATCATTGTGAACGCGCAAGAGAAGTGACGTATAGAGCGGGTGGGAACGCTCTATATGTAGAGAGTGAAAATCCAGGAAGGAGAAGATGGGAGGAGTCGAAAATCAAATGGATGCATAAAACGTTAGTGAATAAAAATACAAAATAAGATATTTTTAGCAAAAAAAACTTGGCGATTATGTTAATATACATGTGTATTATGCGATGCTATGTTTTCATTTGTGTAAATTAACTTTCACTTTAACGCTTAGTCAGAAACATACAGGCATATATGATAATTAACTAACTCCAAGGCTACGACTGCTCTCCTTCTTAGATAGAGCAGGGCTACCATATAGGAATAATATTGGCTAATGAACTAGTCACAGGATGTCAGCACAGCGGTTAATTTACACTCCAATGTTCCAGCTGCTCTTTCCAAAGAGCAGCGCTTCAATATAAGGTAATATTAGCTGACTAACGAACACAATCGTTGCAGCATGCGAACAAACAAGCAGCCTCTTTTTAGAAAGAAAAAGGATGCCGGCAGCAGAAGAACGCCACTCCGCTTTACATCGCCTGCCTTCATAAAAAAAAAATTAAAACTCTGTATCCCTATACAGAGGCGATTTTAGGTAGAAGTTTGTGTCATGTGACTGCCGACACGAAGAGCGCAACACAAATTCAAAGCGTGCGTTCTCTGATAAATTTCCCCGCCAGGATTGTGTAATGGCAGATTATGTTTTCACACCGTACCATACGGTGTATGACCAAACAGTGCAAAATACCAATACGAACATAAAGATAAGCTAAAGGGACAGTATAATGCAAACCCCCTTATGCTTCACAGAGTCTCAAACTAATTGCGAGAAGAAACTTTTCAGAGTAAACACTACACACCAGACAAGGAGAAGCTGCATATAAAATACAAATGCACGCTACTCCCTAGCTTCTCTCAAAAAATAAAGAAATTTGTAGAAGCCCGTGTCTCACCAAGGGAGGTATATTTTAAATTCCTGATAAGCATTAACCCCTTAGATAAAGTCACAAAAGTGCCGCTGCGTCCTGCCTAGAAATATCCTGTATTAAGGATATATATATATATATATATGTCCCTTAATCTGCAGATAATTTTCTTGAGTTACTTAAGTGCCCATCTCCCACCTGGAAGACAAAAAGGCACTTACCTGCAATTTAGCAGACCGGCAGGAGGACAGCCTACCCAGTATGAAAGGACGCCACTTCTCACAGAGACCTGTAGAAAAAAAAGAAATATCAGAGCAAACCTACTCTGGCTTTCTATACTAGGGCAGCAAATATGTTAGGAAAACGCAGCAAGGCCCAACTTTCAAGTTCCTAACTGCTTTAAAGCCACCACTGCCCTACTGAAGAGACTAACATGGAGTACGGCTAGACCCAATCATGAAAGAAAAGATCAGAGCAAACCTACTCTGGCTTTCAAAAATAATAAAATCTTGATTGAAGTGAAATAAATCCAATCTTCTTCAGACACCTAAAACTTCACCTCCTCCTTGCACTGAAGGCAAAGACAATGATTGGGGGTTATGGGTAAGGGAAGTGACATTTAACAGCTTTGCTGTGGTGCTCTTTGCCTCCTCCTGCTGGCCAGGAGTGATATTCCCACTAGTAATTAATGATGCAGTGGACTCACCATATCTTAGAAAAGAAATATATATATATATATATATATATATATATATATATATATATACATATACACATATATATATATATATATATATATATATACATATACATATATATATATATATATATATGTATATATATATATATATATATATATATACACAGTATCTCACAAGTGAGTACACCTCTCACATTTTTGTAAATATTTTATATATCTTTAGATGTGACATCACTGAAGAAATTACACTTTACTACAATGTCAAGTAATGAGTGTACAGCCTGTATAACAGTGTAAATTTGCTGTCCCCTCAAAATAACTCAACACACAGCCATTAATGTCTAAACCGTTGGCAACAAAAGTGAGTACACCCCTTAGTGAAAATGTCAAAATTGGGCCCAATAAGCCCTTTTCCCTCCCCGGTGTCATGTAAATCGTTAGTGTTACAAGGTTCCCAAAGTGAAGATCCAAAAAACTTCCTGTTGTTTTAGGGTTTTAATCCTATTACCCCCTCTGGGGTGTCTTAATACATGTTCAATACCATGTACTTACAGTTATCATGAGTCTAATAGTTCATTACTAAAAGTACAGTGTATTGAACATGTATTAAGACACCCCAGAGGGGGTAATATGATTAAAACCCTAAAACAACAGGATTTTGTTTTGCCCCATCTTTTATTTAATGAACTATAAATGTTAATTATAAAAGGAATAAGCATAATGTTACCCATGCACATATGCATATATAATAAGTTCACAGTAGCGAGATATATGATAAGGATGTTGACTTTCGCCATTTTTTATATTGGTGTGCTATTAAGTAGTTAAAGGGTTAATCCTAATACTGCACAAAGGGGGGGTGTGTGTTTATTGCCCTATATAAGCGTGTATGGTATCTCCTTATCATATGGGTCATTGAGGAAGTTACGTTGTTACAGACAAAACATGTTTGACCTGTTTGCTTCCACCTACACCTCTGTTTGACCAGAATTGATTTTTTTTGCTGTTTTTTACACCTATGGAATAAAAAGGAACCTATTTGCTTTTACACACATGGAGTTGGTGTGCATTCCTTTGTAACTCTGAGTGCTGGGAATTCTACGTTGCTGAACCTATTCACTAGGTCTGCATACCAGATCCTGCAAGGCCACACAGGGGCTATTTGAATTACCGCCATTCTCTCCTGTTGGATACGAGCAATGACTCGTGGAAGGAGAGCAAACATAGAAAACAGGTGGTATGCAAGACTGAATCCCAAGAAAAACGCCACAACATCTATCAGGGCAGTCTGTGGATCACTTGACCATGAACCATACCTTGGAAGCTTGGCATTCTGACGAAACGCCCTCAGAAGCCAACTCCGGAACCCACCATTTGAGGGTTACATAGAGAACACCCCCGGATGGAGAGTCCACTCCGAGGAATGAAACATCTGTCTGCTCAGAATTCTGATACCCTATTGTCCACCTCTGGAAAGTGGATGACAGACCACAATTGTGAGCATCCGCCCACTAAACAATCCAAGTCACCTCCTACATGGCTAAGGAACCCAGAGTTCCTCCCTGGAGATGTTAAAGAGGAGAGCAGGCACTTCCAAGTCCCTGCGCCTTAAACAAGACTCAGACTGCTTCCCAGCCCAGCAGGTTGGCGCCCGTGGACATATCACCCAAGAATGTCTCCAGAAGCCTGCACCCTGAGACAAAAACTCCTGAAAAAAATAGAGAGAGTCTCTTGTAGACTGATCTAGATATATTCTCTGAGACAGAGCCGAATGTTCTACATTTTATGGAAAAAAGCAAAGAGAATGATGTCCATGGAACCATCAGACCAATACCCTCCAAACATTGAGTCACTGAAAAGTGAAGGTAAAATCAACTGCAACTAGATCCAAACTCCAAACCTAATGGTTAAAAGACATGACTGACCCTGCAGAAAGAGGTAAAGGAAAACTTTCCTTTAGTCTTACTTTCTTGACGTGTGGTAGAAAAAAACCTTTTTTACCCGTAAGGTCAAAGGATAAATCAGCCAAACCAAGTCCAAACCAGGTCTCATCCTTGAAAGGAA
This sequence comes from Bombina bombina, assembly GCF_027579735.1. Classification (NCBI taxonomy): domain Eukaryota; kingdom Metazoa; phylum Chordata; class Amphibia; order Anura; family Bombinatoridae; genus Bombina; species Bombina bombina. The sequence goes on along the minus strand of NC_069501.1, from coordinate 550,356,137 downwards.
ACGTCATAAGCGTGGATATGGAGGAACATAAAACATTGAACCTGCAACTGCAGACCTATAAAGCCTAGGCTGTACCACAAAGCCACAGGTAGGCTTCTTAACTGACCAAGATTTCAGCCACACTGCTCGGCAGGCTAGCACAGCAAGTCTAATAAGACAAGGCATTGCTCAAAATGAGCAATTAAACCTCCAACTACTTATCCATGGATCCGTAAAGGAACAGCATGCTCCATAGGGATCAAAGTTCTACGAGCCATAGTAGCTCCCTTCTACTTAAGGCACTGTGCATTTTAATGGAGTCAACGACAGGAAAATCCTTTAGATGTACAGGAGACAGGGAATTAAGAATCCATAGCTTCTCCTTTTCCTGTGAAAATATCCAAGGCACGTCTAGCAACACTTCCTCATAGGAAGAAACATCATAGGAATAATAAAGTTACAAAACTTCCAAGGGTTGACAACGACAGGGGTATTGATGTCGTCCAAGTAGCTAAAACCTCCTTTAACAGTACACGAGGCGCACAAGCATTTATCTGAAAGAGATCACTTCAGTATCAGATGAAGGAATTATACTAACCGAATTTGAGATTTTACCCTCAGAGGCTACCGGCGTATCCTCCCCATCAGCCTTATTAGAGAGGACAACCTGAATAGTAGCTGGCAGAACAGAAACCTTACTATCTAAATTTCAAATTTTCCTCTTGCATGTTCCTTTTAGTAAAGTAAAAACAGATAATGCCGCAGATACCACTGAAGATACCCGTGCAGCTATTTCTACAAGCAGATAAACTCCTCCAGGAGATAGAGAGGAACCACAGAGCACTGCATGTGATGTCCTTAAAGTCTAGGGACTTATAAGGAGAAAGCTGAGATGAACAGCACTCCCCTAAGAGACGTTGGCTCATAGAATTATGTAGTACAAAACTGCATTAGAATTTTTTTTTTTATTAATTTCTTTAAATCTGGGACTTTATTAAACATAGATAATATGTAGTACTGTCACTTTAACTAGAGTTGAAAACATCTGAGTTGTTGCAGCGTTAACACAAGATCTGCTGTACAAAGCAGAGTTATATAAAAACATTAAAGTGAAGGTTAACTTTCAAGACTTGCTCAATTGTATTCAATGTATTTAAATTGAGTGTGAGGTTCATTCATGAATTCGCTAACTTTTTTTTCAAATTGAAGTATTTCTATATTTTTATCCGCTTATTGCTTGCGGCAAAATCAACCCGTTTTTCGTCTCCTATTTTACATCCCCATCACGTGGCAATACCCTTCAATTGATATTCTGGCCGATAGGCGGCCGTGACACTACGCCATTTACTTAACATTTGATTTGCGCATGCGCGACTTGTTTTCGGCATCCCCAACAGCTTGATGCTCGTGGCCGATTCGCGCATGCGCACTTTCTTCAGTACTTAATGCGCATTGTAGCCCAGTAGTCCGGTCAATCGCATGCGCATTGCGGGTAACATGCGGACATCGCGCATGCGCAAATGGACTGGATCATTGTGAACGCGCAAGAGAAGTGACGTATAGAGCGGGTGGGAACGCTCTATATGTAGAGAGTGAAAATCCAGGAAGGAGAAGATGGGAGGAGTCGAAAATCAAATGGATGCATAAAACGTTAGTGAATAAAAATACAAAATAAGATATTTTTAGCAAAAAAAACTTGGCGATTATGTTAATATACATGTGTATTATGCGATGCTATGTTTTCATTTGTGTAAATTAACTTTCACTTTAACGCTTAGTCAGAAACATACAGGCATATATGATAATTAACTAACTCCAAGGCTACGACTGCTCTCCTTCTTAGATAGAGCAGGGCTACCAAATAGGATTAATATTGGCTAATGAACTAGTCACAGGATGTCAGCACAGCGGTTAATTTACACTCCAATGTTCCAGCTGCTCTTTCCAAAGAGCAGCGCTTCAATATAAGGTAATATTAGCTGACTAACGAACACAATCGTTGCAGCATGCGAACAAACAAGCAGCCTCTTTTTAGAAAGAAAAAGGATGCCGGCAGCAGAAGAACGCCACTCCGCTTTACATCGCCTGCCTTCATAAAAAAAAAATTAAAACTCTGTATCCCTATACAGAGGCGATTTTAGGTAGAAGTTTGTGTCATGTGACTGCCGACACGAAGAGCGCAACACAAATTCAAAGCGTGCGTTCTCTGATAAATTTCCCCGCCAGGATTGTGTAATGGCAGATTATGTTTTCACACCGTACCATACGGTGTATGACCAAACAGTGCAAAATACCAATACGAACATAAAGATAAGCTAAAGGGACAGTATAATGCAAACCCCCTTATGCTTCACAGAGTCTCAAACTAATTGCGAGAAGAAACTTTTCAGAGTAAACACTACACACCAGACAAGGAGAAGCTGCATATAAAATACAAATGCACGCTACTCCCTAGCTTCTCTCAAAAAATAAAGAAATTTGTAGAAGCCCGTGTCTCACCAAGGGAGGTATATTTTAAATTCCTGATAAGCATTAACCCCTTAGATAAAGTCACAAAAGTGCCGCTGCGTCCTGCCTAGAAATATCCTGTATTAAGGATATATATATATATATATGTCCCTTAATCTGCAGATAATTTTCTTGAGTTACTTAAGTGCCCATCTCCCACCTGGAAGACAAAAAGGCACTTACCTGCAATTTAGCAGACCGGCAGGAGGACAGCCTACCCAGTATGAAAGGACGCCACTTCTCACAGAGACCTGTAGAAAAAAAAGAAATATCAGAGCAAACCTACTCTGGCTTTCTATACTAGGGCAGCAAATATGTTAGGAAAACGCAGCAAGGCCCAACTTTCAAGTTCCTAACTGCTTTAAAGCCACCACTGCCCTACTGAAGAGACTAACATGGAGTACGGCTAGACCCAATCATGAAAGAAAAGATCAGAGCAAACCTACTCTGGCTTTCAAAAATAATAAAATCTTGATTGAAGTGAAATAAATCCAATCTTCTTCAGACACCTAAAACTTCACCTCCTCCTTGCACTGAAGGCAAAGACAATGATTGGGGGTTATGGGTAAGGGAAGTGACATTTAACAGCTTTGCTGTGGTGCTCTTTGCCTCCTCCTGCTGGCCAGGAGTGATATTCCCACTAGTAATTAATGATGCAGTGGACTCACCATATCTTAGAAAAGAAATATATATATATATATATATATATATATATATATATACATATACACATATATATATATATATATATATATATATACATATACATATATATATATATATATATATATGTATATATATATATATATATATATATATATATATATACACAGTATCTCACAAGTGAGTACACCTCTCACATTTTTGTAAATATTTTATATATCTTTAGATGTGACATCACTGAAGAAATTACACTTTACTACAATGTCAAGTAATGAGTGTACAGCCTGTATAACAGTGTAAATTTGCTGTCCCCTCAAAATAACTCAACACACAGCCATTAATGTCTAAACCGTTGGCAACAAAAGTGAGTACACCCCTTAGTGAAAATGTCAAAATTGGGCCCAATAAGCCCTTTTCCCTCCCCGGTGTCATGTAAATCGTTAGTGTTACAAGGTCTCAGGTGTGAATGGGGAGCAGGTGTGTTAAATTTAGTATTTTCGCTCTCACACTCTTTCTTCCTGGTCACTAGAAATTCAACATGGCACTTCATGGCAAAGAACTCTCTGAGGATCTTAAAAAAAGAATTGTTGCTCTACATAAAGATGGACTAGGCTATAAGAAGATTGCCAAGACCCTGAAACTGAGCTGCAGCACAGTGGGCAAGACCATACAGCGGTTTCACAGGACAGGTTCCACTCAGAACAGGCCTCGCCATGGTTGACTAAAGAAGTTGAGTGCACGTGCTCGGCGTCATGTCCAGAGTTTGTCTTTGGGAAATAGATGTTTGACTGCTGCCAGCATTGCTGCAGAGGTTGAAGGGGTGGGGGGTCAGCCTGTCAGTGCTCAGACCATATGCTGCACACTGCATCAAATTGGTCTGCATGGCTGTCGTCCCAGAAGGAAGCCTCTTCTAAAGATGATGCACAAGAAAACCTGCAAACAGTTTGCAGACTAAGGACATGGATTACTGGAATCATGTCCTGTGGTCTGATGAGACCAAGATAAACTTATTTGGTTCAGATGGTGTCAAGCGTGTGTTACGGCAACCAGGTGAGGAGTACAAAGACAAGTGTGTCTTGCCTACAGTCAAGCATGGTGGTAGGAGTGTCATGGTCTGGGCCTGCATGAGTGCTGCCGGCACTGGGGAGCTACAGTCCATTGAGGGAACCATGAATGCCAACATGTACTGTGACAATACTGAAGCAGAGCATGATCCCCTCCCTTCGCAGGGCAGTATTCCAACATGATAACGACCCCAAACACACCTCAAAGACGAGCACTGCCTTGCTAAAGAAGCTGAGGGTAAAGGTGATAAACTGGCCAATCATATCTCCAGACCTGAACCCTATTGAGCATCTGTTGGGCATCCTCAAACGGAAGGTGGGGTAGCACAAGGTCTCTAACATCCACCAGCTCCATGATGTTGTCATGGAGGAGTGGAATAGGACTCCAGTGGCAACCTGTGAAGCTCTGGTGAACTCCATGCTCAAGAGGGTTAAGGCAGTGCTGGAAAATAATGGTGGCCACACAAAATATTGACACTTTGGGCCCAATTTGGACATTTCCACTTGTACTCACTTTTGTTGCTAATGGTTTAGACATTAATGGCTGTGTGTTGAGCTATTTTGAGGGGACAGCACATTTACACTGTTATACAGGCTATACACTCACTACTTTACATTATAGCAAAGTGTCATTTCTTCAGTGTTGTCACAAGAAAAGATATAATAAAATATTTACAAAAATGTGAGGGGTGTACTCACTTTTGTGAGATACTGTGTATATATATATATATTGGGACACAGGTTTTTTTACCCATTGAGAAAGGTGACAGTTTGGTACCGAAACGTTTGGGACTTTTATATTATGATCATGCTGATGTGATGAAATTAAAATTTGAACTTTCTCATGAAGACCGGTGAGTGCAGCGTTTTATTCTTCTTATAGGATAAATTGCTATGGATATATATATATATATATATATATATATATATATACTCCTTACAAATAAATGCACTCACAGGTCTTTTTTCAGGGTGAAAAATCAAAAAAAAGACCTGTGAGTGCATTTATTTGTAAGGAGTATTTAAATCATCTTTGCACCCAGGCAGCTGTCCCAAGGAGGGTTGCACAGTAAATGAGGACGGTAATTATATATATATATATATATATATATAAAACACAAAAAAAACAGCACTCACTAGCAGATTCACAGCAATGTTTAAAAGCAAAATTGGGGGCAGTCAGTTACATTTGGCGCCAAAGGATCAAGCCCAGGACCACGACAAGGTCTCCCCCTTCCTGGGACCCTAACCAGCACCCACACAATGCATACTTCCAAACAAACCAACTGGGAACCTCCCAGGGTGACACAGGCTTTTGTAACCTCCCCTATGTAAATACAAAACACAGGAATGGACCGCACTCACAGACTGGACTGGGTACACATCCTAAGCCACTGTTAACTCCACAGCCCTGAACACTGACAGATAGCTGCAAAGTTCCCAGCAACCCAGGCAGTTAACCCCCGAGCAACCTGGGTGTCAGGTCCGCAGGGGAGCATTACAAACATTAACACAAAACACAAAAAACCCAGCACTCACTAGCAGATTCACAGCAATGTTTAAAAGCAAAACTGGGGGAAGTCAGTTACATTTGGCGCCAAAGGATCAAGCCCAGGACCACAACAAGGTCTCCCCCTTCCTGGGACCCTAACCAGCACCCACACAATGCAAACTTCCAAACAAACCAACTGGGAACCTCCCAGGTGACACAGGCTTTTGTAACCTCCCCTATGTAAATACAAAACACAGGAATGGACCGCACTCACAGACTGGACTGGGTACACATCCTAAGCCACTGTTAACTCCACAGCCCTGAACACTGACAGACAGCTGCAAAGTTCCCAGCAACCCAGGCAGTTAACCCCCGAGCAACCTGGGTGTCAGGTCCGCAGGGGAGCATTACAAACATTAACACAAAACACAAAAAACCCAGCACTCACTAGCAGATTCACAGCAATGTTTAAAAGCAAAACTGGGGGAAGTCAGTTACATTTGGCGCCAAAGGATCAAGCCCAGGACCACAACAAGGTCTCCCCCTTCCTGGGACCCTAACCAGCACCCACACAATGCATACTTCCAAACAAACCAACTGGGAACCTCCCAGGGTGACACAGGCTTTTGTAACCTCCCCTATGTAAATACAAAACACAGGAATGGACCGCACTCACAGACTGGACTGGGTACACATCCTAAGCCACTGTTAACTCCACAGCCCTGAACACTGACAGACAGCTGCAAAGTTCCCAGCAACCCAGGCAGTTAACCCCCGAGCAACCTGGGTGTCAGGTCCGCAGGGGAGCATTACAAACATTAACACAAAACACAAAAAACCCAGCACTCACTAGCAGATTCACAGCAATGTTTAAAAGCAAAACTGGGGGAAGTCAGTTACATTGGGCGCCAAAGGATCAAGCCCAGGACCACGACAAGGTCTCCCCCTTCCTGGGACCCTAACCAGCACCCACACAATGCATACTTCCAAACAAACCAACTGGGAACCTCCCAGGGTGACACAGGCTTTTGTAACCTCCCCTATGTAAATACAAAACACAGGAATGGACCGCACTCACAGACTGGACTGGGTACACATCCTAAGCCACTGTTAACTCCACAGCCCTCAATTTCATGTTCTGTATGTAAATCATTAAGGTTAAATTTTTAATTTCATGTCCCTTTACGTCTTATAAATGCAGTTACCAATCAGCAGGTGCTAACCAGGGTTCTGAACCAAAAATGAGCCAGCTCCTAAGCTTAAATTCCTGCTTTTTTCAAATAAAGATACCAAGAGCACAAAGAGAAATGTATAATAGGAGTAAATTAGAAAGTTATTTGAATCATGAAAGAAAATGTTGGGTTTCATATCCCTTTAAGATCTGAGGCAATTTCAAACAGGACTAGGCCCTTGGACTTTTATCTGTTGATATCACAAGCAGAAAATAATTTATTTTAGTCATGGTCTTATAAAAAAAAGAAATGATCATCTTCTCTGAGTGGGCTTAAAAAGTAATACTTTTTGTGAGCTAATGGTTAGAACTGTTCTCCAATCAATGCTCTATCCTTATGGCACTTTAATTGTAGCTAGAACACTGATTAGAGAAAAGTTCAAACCGTTAGCTCACAAAAAATATTACTTTTGAAGGGGCAGCGGGAGCACACAGTATTAGAATGGAACAGCTAGATTAAAAAGTGAGTTACAGCTCATCTTTATTAGAAGTGATCAATTATAGTCCATCTAAAATATCACTAACATTCAGGATCTGATTATAAAAGTGGAAAGTTTACTATCACTTTAAATTATTCCAATTTGGAATCAAAAAAGACCTTCCCATCTAACAGAATGTCAAAAACGATAAGTACATTTTCAAGCACAGGACCATACGTGTTAGAATAAGACCTATAGATTTTACAGCCATACAGACTGCATCCAGAAATGCAACACAGAATAGTTACAACTAAGGTCTAGATTAAAAGTGGCACAGTATTTTGCGTTTTCGCTATAGCAAAAACTCAGCTAGAATTAAGATTTTTGCTCTATTTTGGTTGCGCTGGTATTACAAACTACTGAAAGAAAACTTTTTTTTGGTCTAGCGGTAACCCGACTAGTGCAAAAATCCAAACTTAGAATACCGCATGCGCACGTTCACATATTCCCCTATAGAATTCAATGGAGAAAGATGTTAACAGCACAAGGTTTTAATGTGTGTGTGTGTGTGTGTGTGTGTGTGTGTATATATATATATATATATATATATATATATATACACACACATATATATTTATGTGTTTATATGTGTATATATGTCTGTAAATACATATACAGGCGTACCTCTGGGACATTGCGGGTTCGGTTCCAGACCACCTCAATAAAGCGAATATAGCAATAAAGTGAGTCAAACTAATTATTTTGTTTCCTAGTGCATATAAAAGTTATATTTACACTATACTGTGGTCTATTAAGTGTGTAATTGCATTATGTCTAAAATAACAATGTATATACCTTAAAGGGACACTGTACCAAATTTTTTTCTTTCATGATTCAGATAGAGCGTGCAATTTTATGCAGCTTTCTAATTTACTCCTATTATCAAATTTTCTTCATTCTCTTGGTATCTTTATTTGAAAAGCAAGAATTTAAGTTTAGATGCCGGACCATTTTTGGTGAACAACCTGGGAAAATTGCACCTGTAGACTTACTTGACACAGGGTTGCCACAACCTTGGTCATAGATTACATAATAAAAAGAACAGCAACATTGATCTTAACTTTGTTACAACTATTTGGCAATACTTCATATCCTACATATAAAAACTTGATTATCCAAAACACTTCCTTCCATATCTGTATCTTTATTAGAGAAATAAAAAACAAAAACACAAAGAATAAAACAATTTTATTTTACTATTAATATAAATATAGTTGAGCTTTTTCTTCATTCAGTGTATTTATTTTCTATATTCTGTTTTGTAGATTATGATGGAGACCATGATGAATGAACAACACCAAATTGTGAATAAGTGCCACCTCTAGGAAACATACTTCTTTATATGCCCATATGGAAATTACACAGCTATGGAATGTTAAGAAGTATGTAACCTGGGGGTAGGATCTTCGCTGGACTGCCCTGGTTCATCATGTCCAGTTCACCACAAGTCAGGTAAAATAAGTCATGTGCAAGTCAACTGCACCAATCCACCAGTCAGTGATTTTTGGTGATACTTTTTACATGACCAACTGTTTTGTGTACTTGATGCTATATGACTTTAGAAAAGCCACAGGTCATTTTTGTTTTTTAATTCTTGGACAGTTATGCTGAAAGTAGTTTTTATATTCAGGATGAAGTTCCTAAAAGACATTTGTTTAGTCACTCTTTTGGTTTAAAAATTCACTGGACTTTGTCTATGAATATTTTTTTACTTGTAAAAAGGTTTTAGTGAATATAACAAATTTTCTTTTCTACAGTTCAATACAGTCACTCATTTCTTACCTAGACCTTTCCCACTTAGGAACAGTAATTTTGAGTCCTTCCTTTTGTGTTTTGTAGAACATGTCACCCAAGTCTTAACATGTTTAAAACAAATTAACATTCAAGGGTAGTGACTCTCATAAAGTTAGTATAATGTTTTGCAGTTGTTATCTGATAAAGCCAATTAGGGACATATATGCAGCAGGGTTCACCTTCAGAGGTCAGTAGGGTGAATTTCATGCTATGAGAATTAGAAATTGCTAAATTTTCAGAGCTAAATTTCATGAAAAGGGGTCAAAATAAACATTTAAATATATGGCCATTTGTTTAATTATGCATAACTTAACATTATATATATATATATATATATATATATATATATATATATATATATATAAATATATATATATATATATATAATATATATATTTATAAAAAAAAATAACAAGGTGTTTACTGTCAGTTTAACAAGTCCTTTTATGGGAACCAGGAGCATAATTGCATTTAGTGGAACACTTTGGCTTTGAGAAGCAATAAAAATATAATTAATTATGAAGAACTGTCTGCTGTACAGAACTTGTGGGTACCAGAGACTTGATGGTGGGATCGGTAAGTAGAAAACTCACAGATACTTTGAGATACTCATTTTGATTTCATCCATCATCACCCAGGCATCCGAATTCGAACATCTGCAGATACTAACAGACATGTTCTGGCTGCCGAATTCTGAGCGGATGTAACTTTATTTCAAATTGACTATCGTTTGTGTTTAAAGGGACAGTATAGTCAATAATTAAACTTTCATGATTCAGATAGACTATGCAATTGTAAACAACTTTCTAATGTACTTCTATTTGCAAATTTGCTTTGTTCTCATGGTATCTTTTATTGAAGAGTAAAACTAAGTAGCAGATAAGAGCTCAGGAGTGTGCACATGTCTTCAGTACTCTATGGCAGCAGTGTTTGCAACATTGTATAATAAAGCTCCAAATAATGTTACAAAACACTGCTGTCATAGAGTACTAAAGACACGTGCACACTCATGAACTCTTATAAGTCTACCTAGATTTACTCTTCAATAAAAGATACCAAAAGAACAAAGCCAATTATATGCTTACTTTCATTGGCTTACTGATGTGTTCAGCTAGCTTCTAGTAGTGCATTGCTGTTCCTTTAATAAAGGATATCATGAGAATAAAGCAAAATTAATTACAGAAGTAAACTGGAAAGTTGTTTAAAATTGCGTGCTCTATCTGAATCATGAAAGATTAATTTTGACTTTACTGTCCCTTTAAGACATTTTATTAAGGGAGCGGACGGTATCTGTGAATAGAAAATATCTAGAAGAGTGAGGCTGGATATGCTCAGTGGCAATTTCACTGGGTGCTATACACCCTAAAAATTACTGTGGGACTCCCAACTCTCAGACACGCCCACTGTCCTGCATATACACGGTAGTGCCTTTCCTACACATCCAGGCAGAAAAGCTAAAGCAAGCAGAACTGGGGATGTATTTTAAATAAAAAAAAAAAGATTATAGAAATACGCAGTAAAAGCGGAGATTAGGGTTGCCACCTCAGCCATGTTTTCCTGGACACTTATGAGTTACACATGCTGCAGGGTGTGCAGGGAGGAACATGTATTGTGTTTCTGGACAGCACTATTTATATTCCTCCCTGCACACCCTGCAGCATGTGCAACTTATAAGTGTTCTGTATTTTAAGGGACGGGTGGCAACCCTAGCGGAGATCCAACAGTATGCCCTGAACATTTTATACTTAACTTTGTGATCAACTTTTTGCACCCCAAAATTGTATGGTCTATAATCACCCCTGGTTCTGCTTCCAAAAGTAAGGAGTACCTTTAGTTACTTGCTAAATATTGGGGAAGAAACATATATGTACCTCATACAGCTTAAAGGGATAGGAAAGTCAAAATTAAACTTGCATGTTTCAGATAGAGCATGTAATTTTAAGACACTTTTAAATTCACTTCTATTTTCGAATGTGCTTCGTTCTCTTAGCATCCCTTGTTAAAAAAATGCACATATCCTACACTAGTGGGAGCTAGCTGCTGATTGGTGCCTGCACACTTTTGTCTCTTGTGATTGGCTAAATAGATATTTTCAGCTTCCTGTCAGTAGTGCAATGCTGTCCCTTCAGCAATGGATAACAAGAGAATGAAGCAAATTTGATAATAGAAGTAAATTAGAAAGTTGTACACAATAGTACATTCTATCCGAATCATAAAAGAACATTTTTGGGTTTACTATCCCTTTAAGCACTACCTAAACATCAACTTGGCATCAAAAGCCAAACCACAAATGTTAACTTTGAAACTTACATGTGCTGCCCAATGTCACAAGCAAAACACTTTCCAAACAAGATTGGACTGACAGGGTCTATAAATGCATAGCCATAGCTTGGACTGTACTATTTCACCTCTACCCCCCACAACTTAGCTATATATATATATATATATATATATATATATATATATATATATATACATACTGCATAAAGTAAAACATTAATGAAAACACTGGTATATACAAACACTGACTCATAAGCTTTCTAATTTACTCCTATTATCAAATTTTCTTCATTCTCTTGGTATGTTTATTTGAAAAGCAAGAATGTAAGTTTAGATGCCTGCCCATTTTTGGTGAACAACCTGGGTTGTCCTTGCTGATTGGACAGCACCAATAAACCAGTGCTGCCCATGGTTCTGAAACCAAACATTTGCTGGCTCCTTAGCTTAAATGCCTTCTTTTTCAAATAAAGATAGCAAGAGAAGGAAGAAAAATTTATATTAGAAGTAAATTAGAAAGTTGCTTTAAAGTGCATGATCTATCTGAATCATGAAAGAAAAATTTTTGGTTCAGTGTCCCTTTAATCCTACTCCAACATACCTTCTTGCCTACTTCTCCAAGGATGATCAGTAAGAAGACAGACTGTAATGTAAGCCGCCTATAGACCTTTATTCTATATTTCCCTAGGAAGTCACCCCAGAGTATTCTTAAACATGCTGGTGGGGCTACAAGACAAGACAAATGGTGGCTGGACCCCTGCAGTAGCAAACACCCTGTGCTGAGTCAAAGGGGTCAATTTATTATAGTGCGAGCGGACATGATACGATGTAGCGTATCATGTCCACTGCACATCAATAAATGCCGACAGCATACACTGTTGGCATTTATCATTGCACCAGCAGTTCTTCTGAACTGTTGGTGCAATGCCACTCCCTTCAGATTTGCGTATTCGATCGGGTTGATTTCTGTCCGCTGCCTCAGAGCAGGCGGATAGGTTATGGAGCAGCGGTCTTTAGACCGCTGCTACATAACTTCTGTTTCCGGCGAGCCTTCAAACACAGGGCATCAAACTCCGTACGGAGCTTAATAAATTGACCCCATAGTGTTCTTTCTTTTTCCTTCGTATCCTGTTAGTGTTCATGCCAAAAATATTTTTTAATATGCTCTTTCATTTTCATAGCAGTCTTTTATATACCCCTACAGATATTTGAATGTAAATAGTTACAAACTAATAAACCACCATAATAACGAGATGCACAAGATGTGTATAATTGTAGGCAAACCATTCATATTGTTTATTCATTTGAAGTAAATGTACTTTTTTTAAAAAATTTATTGTGATTCAGACAGAGCATACAATTTAAAAAAAGTTTCCAATTTACTTCTATTATCAAATTTGCTTTGTTCCCATGTTATTCTTTGTTGAATAAATACCTAGGTAGGTGTCTGAAGCACTACATAGCAGGAAATAGTGCTGTCAACTAGGTCTCTTGCAAATGGATAACATTTCTTGCAAAACTGCTGTCATATAGTGCTCCAGAAATGGGCCGACTCCTAAGCTTACGTCCCTGCTTTTCAACAAAAGATACCAAGCGAACAAAGAAAAAATTATAATAGAAGTTAATCAGAAAGTTGTTTAAAATTGCATGTTCTATCTAAATCATGAAATAAAAATTTTGGGTTCCATATCCCTTTAAAGTCAGAATTTAATGCAAAACAAATATGTACCCCACTTTGGCTTTCTCGGTAGTATCATCCATGATATAGAATCGACTACCATTATTATTTTTTAACTCTCTAGAATATTTACAATAGTTATTCCTTGACTGGTGGAATTGTTACATTCAATTGAGCAAGTATTTGTTTTGTTTTGTTTAACATGTTAACATTTTATTTTTCAATGAAATGCACAAACAAACAATTGATTGTTTTAACTTTATTCTTTAATCTTAAATAACTGCTTTTCAAAAATTATATGGCCACCTATACTAATAATACCAGAACTAATTTATTGTTTGTAGAACAGCTATGTAAACAAGACATTTTATTATGGGTTTGAATATCCACAAATACCAAAACACTGCTATTGGAACACTCCATTCTCTGTGTGTAGTTAATTGTTGTATTTAGTGCTAAAGGGGGAGAACTGGCAAAGGAATTTAATAATTTCTCTTGCTGTTACCAGAGAGGAAAGTTGCTTTACGGTGTTTTGTGGCACTTTATTAATGTGCATTTGCAGATCACTCCAGAAAACAGAGCACTGCAATATTGAACTACATCACTAGTCACACTCATAGTTATTACAGCAAAAAAAATGAAAAAGTTCTTCATGGTACTGAACCAGATTCCTGGACAGTGCTTCCTATTCCTATTAGCAGGCGAGAACAAGCTCTTAAATTCATAAAATATAGACTAATTTCTGTAATATTTTGCAAACTTTCCCCACAGAACCACACAAATCTGTGTTTTTTTTTATTGCTAAAAAAAAACACCCTACTAAGTTAAAGAAATACAGAACTCAGCATATTGTTTTGTCATTCATATGAAACAGTGGCATTTATTTATCATGTAGAGCCTACATTGTAGGCATTTTATTGTCTTAAAAATTGTGAAGCAAAATATGCTTAAATTTAAATTAAAAACGAATCTACCAGGATAAGCTGTGCACTTTCTACTAATGCTAATTGTTTTATTGTAGAAAAAAATATATTTTATAAATTGGAGTTTATGTTGCACTCACTGTATAATCCGTGTAATCAGTTACAAATTAACTTAATACAAATTAACTTATTAATATAAACCTAAAGCCTACCCCCAGCATGTACTAACCAAGGTTACCTGTACGATCAGTATGGACATGGAAAAGTATCTATTTGTTAAACGGACGTGAAACCCCATTTTTTTTCTGTCATGATTCAGATAGAGAATACAATTTTAAACAACTTTCCAATTTACTTCTATTATTAATTTTGCTTTATTCTAATGATATCCTTTATGGAAGGAACAGCAATGCACGACTGGGAGCTAGCTGAACACATCAGCAAGTCAATGACCGGAGGCATATATGTGCAGCCACCAATCAACAGCTAGCTCCCAGCACGAGCCTACTTAGGCAAGCTTTTCAACAAAGGATATCCAGAGAACTAAGAAAATTATATAATAGAAGTAAATTGGAAAGTTGTTTAAAATAACAAACTATTAAATTCATGAAAGAACATTTTTAGGTTTCATATCCCTTTAATATAGTTTGCCCATGCAGATGGAAACCCCATGCCTGGGGGGTAGACCGGGTGTTTCCTCCAGTATAAAGGTCTAACACTTATGTTTTCAAATTTTAACATTTAACCATAAGCTAAAAAAAACAGGCAATTAAGTACATTTTTATTTTTTATTTAAAACACTATTGAAAAAAATGACAGAACATACTTGCTGGTATAAACATATGAGAATACTGGGTCGCTTGGCTGCAGCTGGTGAAAAGGAACCACATCAACCCGCATAGGATTTGGTCCCCTTCAACCAGCCGTGGCTGGGTAGGCCAGGTCTACATCTGATAACCTGGAACTGTCTCTGTGCGCAGATTTATTGTGTAGTTTGTGATTCTTCACTGTCTGTTTGCAATATATATATATATATATATGATTCTTAGCAAGGTATAAAGGTTGTGGTATCCAAGAATTGTAATACAGTTTTAAATAAGTGGTGCTACAGTTGGTATGATATGTACAATTATGTGCGTCACAATCTGCGAGTACGTAACCCACAGACTTAGACTACACTAAGTTTAGCGCTCGTATTACAAATGAAATAATTTACACTATAATGATTACCGCGTCATCAGAGCTCTGGTTAACTGTTTCGCCAAAACAAAAATGTTGCACAAAACTCATCAAAAGTAAATTATTAAGTACAGTTACACTCATAATAACACCATCTCATACAAATTATTGAAAAAATATTGCATAAAAAGTTATAAGTGGTCAAAGATATGAGATCTCAGGTGTTAGAAAAAAATGTCAGGCAAAGAGCTTTAACATAGAGATACATCAATACACTTCTAAATATGTGTATATATATATATATATATATGTGTGTGTACAAATGTATTTATGCGTATATTTGTATTTACAGACATATATACACATATAAATACACACATATAGACATATATATGTGCATTGGAGTCCTTTGCTGTCAAGTAGATGAAAACATGAAAAAATATGTTTACGCAATACTTATATTTAATAAATTGTTTAACTATATATTTTCTATAAATATTTCACATTCCCATGTTCTTCACATCTGGGAATATGATCTAAATATTTTTAAATAGATATTCCTATACCGTCATGGCCAAAAATATTAGCACCCCTGCATTTCTGTCATATAATGCACCACTTCACCCAGAAAATTGTTGCAATTACAAATGTTTAGGCATTCTCCTGTTTATTTATTTTGTTTGTATTGGTATGAAACTAAAAAGTGGAGAGAAAAAAAGCCAAATCTGACACATTTCACGCAAATCCCCCAAAATGGACTGGACAAAATTATTGGCACC
Source organism: Bombina bombina (assembly GCF_027579735.1). Lineage (NCBI taxonomy): Eukaryota > Metazoa > Chordata > Amphibia > Anura > Bombinatoridae > Bombina > Bombina bombina. Next base: position 550,340,091 of record NC_069501.1, on the reverse strand, counting down.
GTCTCAAAATTTTAAGAAATAATTGCATTCCAAGTTTGTGATGCTCCTGTAATTTGTAATTAAACTCACCTGTATCAATTAACAGGTGCTGACAATATAGAAATCAGACCGGCAACCAGTTAAAATGGTGAAAAATTGACTCAACCTTTCTGTTGTGTGTCTCTGTGTGCCACATTGAGCATGGAGAAAAGAAAGAGCAGCAAAGAATTGTCTGAGGATTTGAGAACAAAAATTGTGGAAAAGCATGGACAATCTCAAGGTTACAAGTCCATCTCCAGAGATCTTAAAGGGACAGTCTAGGCCAAAATAAACTTTCATGATTCAGATAGAGCATGTCATTTTAAACAATTTTCCAATTTACTTTTATCACCAATTTTGCTTTGTTCTCTTGGTATTCTTAGTTGAAAGCTTAACCTAGGAGGTTCATATGCTAATGTCTTAGACCTTGAAGCCCACCTCTTTCTGGTTGCATTTTAACAGTTTTTCACCACTAGAGGGTGTTAGTTCACGTATTTCATATAGATAACACTGTGCTCGTGCACGAGAAGTTATCTGGGAGCAGGCACTGATTGGCTAGACTGCAAGTCTGTCAAAAGAACTGAAAAAAGGGGCAGTTTGCAGAGGCTTAGATACAAGATAATCACAGAGGTTAAAAGTATATTATTATAACTGTGTTAGTTATGCAAAACTGGGAAATGGGTAATAAAGGGATTATCTATCTTTTAAAACAATAAAAATTCTGGTGTAGACTGTCCCTTTAATGTTCATGTGTCCACTGTGCGCAACATTGTCAAGAAGGTAACAGCCCATGGCACTGTAGCTAATCTCCCTGGACGTGGACGAATGAGAATAATTGATCAAACATTGCAACAAAGAATTGTTCGAATGGTCGATAAAGAACCTCGATCAACTTATAGACAAATTCAAGCGGACCTTCCTGCACAGGTTACAAATGTGTCAGCTTGCACTAAACGTCGCCATCTGAATGAAAAAGGACGATATGGTAGGAGACCCAGGCGGACCCCACTGCTGACACAGAAACATAAAAAAAGCCAGATTGGAGTTTGCCAAAAGTTACCTGAGGAAGCCAAAATCCTTTCGGGAGAATGTGCTGTGGACAGACGAAACAAAATTACAGCTTTTTGGTAAAGCCCATCATTCTTCTGTTCAGAAAAAGAAATGAGGCTTTTAAAGAAAAGAATACAGTTCCTACAGTCAAACATGGTGGAGGTTCACTGATGTTTTGGGGTTGCTTTGCTGCTTCAGGCACTGGATGTCTTGACTGTGAATAGCATTATGAAATCTGAAGACTACCAAAGAATTCTGTGGTGCAATGTAGGGCCCAGTGTCAGAAAGTTGGGTCTCCATCAGAGGACATGGGTCTTAAAGCAGGACACTGACCCAAAGCACATGTCAAAAAGCACCCAGAAATGGTTTCAGACAAAGTTCTGGAGAGTACTGAACCGGCCAGCAATGAGACCAGATCTCAATCCCATAGAGCACCTGTAGAGAGATCTCAAAACAGCAGTTGAGAAAAGGAACCCTTCCAATCTGAGAGACCTGAAGCAGTTGGCAAAAGAAGAGTGGTCCAAAATTCCAGTAGAGAGGTGTAAGAAACTCATTACAAGAAGCCATTGATTTCAGTTATTTTTTCCAAAGGGTGTGCTACCAAATATTAAGTTAATGGTGCCAATAACTTTGTCCAGTCTATTTTTGGAGTTTTGCGTGGAATGTGTCAGATTTGGCTTTTTTCTCTACACTTTTTTTGTGTCGTACCATTACAAACAAATGAAATAAACATGAGCATTACAAAACATTTGTAATTGCAACAATTTTCTGGGCAAAGATGATTTTCTGATGATGTCCTTGGGGTCTTACCAGAAAACAGAAAATAATTAGGATTGCCACATGACCTTATGTGTACTTGCTACTGACACAATAATGCTGAGACATGCAGTCCTCCCATCTAGCTCTTTTCATTAAAAGGACATGGAAGACTATAGTATGCTGGAGAGGTTATAATTTATTTGTAGAGCGCCAAGATATTCCACAGCTCTAGAACATAGGGACATTATGCCATGGTACAATTTACAAAAATATCAACTACAACAATAACCAATAGGTGCAAGGCCCTGTCTGTGAGCTGACACCTGATGAAGGTCACCGTGTAAAAGGATATTATACAGGAGAGGTGGGTTTGTGAGAGTACAGCCCCTGCATACTATTGCAATGTAAAATGCTTTTTTTTATTGTGCCTGTGCAAATATTATAGTATAATAAATACACAATAGTTAAAAGGACTGCTAAATACAGAAGAAGGTCATAATAATCCCCAAGTGCATAATAAAAAGACAATTCAGTAGCATTTTAAATGAGTTTTTTTTTCTGACAAATTTTAAAAATTACTTCAATTTGCCGAGCTCCCTGTGTCTTGTGACAACTCTCAGCCAATCACAGACTCTAATACACTGTGAACTTTTGCACATGCTTAGAAGTAGCTGGTGTATCAGAAGGTGTGCACATATAAAAAGACACCATTTTATAATGCAACTACATTGCAGTCTCTTAAAACTTCATGCTCTATCTAAATTTTGAAAGTTTAATTTTGACTTTTGTCAAATGAATTCTGGATTAAAGTCAACAGCTTTAATTTTGTTAAATCTCATTATTCCTGCAAGTTTTACATAATGTATTTAAAATCAGAAACATTAAAGCCCAATAAAACATTTATTTTTCATCTATTCTTATAAAGGGTGTAAACATTTGAACAAGTCTGTTAAATTATTTTGCAATAAACACATATGGAACTCACAAGAAGTTGTCTTTAGAAGGACTACACCTTTTATTTGTATTCTTATGTCAGCGTTTAACATTTCGTTAAAAAAGTTAGATGATTTATAACAGAGAACTAAACTTGTAGAAATATTATTAACATAAACAAAAACATATTTCATAACATATAAGCAAGATTAAAATGAGAAATGTTTTACTAAGATATATACAAATGCTTCTGTTTATATAAAGGTTAAAGGGACACTGAACCCAAATTTTTTCTTTCGTGATTCAGATAGAGCATGCAAATTTAAGCAACTTTCTAATTTACTCCTATTATCAATTTTTCTTCGTTCTCTTGCTTTCTTTATTTGAAAAAAAGGCATCTAAGCTATTGTTTTGGTTCAGGACCATGGAAAGCACCTGTTTATTGGTGGGTGAATTTATCCACCAATCAGCAAGAACAACACAGTGTGTTCAGCAAGAACAACACAGTGTGTTCAGCAAGAACAACACAGTGTGTTCACCAAAAATGGGCCGGCATCTAAACTTACATTCTTGCATTTGAAATAAAGATACCAAGAGAATGAAGAGAATTTGATAATAGGAGTAAATTAGAAAGTTGCTTAAAATTGCATGCTCTATCCGAATCACGAAAGAAAAAATTTGGGTTCAGTGTCCCTTTAATGACTATCAACACTTTACCGAAATGTTACTTTACAGACCCAGGAATAAAAACATACAGAACTACATACAAGTCTCCTATGGTTTCATTCTCTTCTTTTTATGGTCCGAACTTTCCTTAAAGGGATAGAAAGGTAAACAATTAAATGTGCATGGGTGCATTTCAGTTTTAAATATAAGCATTTTTACAATATACTTCCATTAGAAAAAATGCTTCTAGTAAATGTTATTACTGTTTTTCAGCTCCATACGCACATATGCTGTGAGGGCCTGTGCACCAGTATTCAAACACTATGCAAGTATGCATGCACATGGAGCTAACAGTGGTGTGTATTGCTTCTGAAGACATAAGTTGAGAAGAAGTGTTAAAATACTGGTGCATGGGCCCTCACAGTAATAACTATTATTAGAAGTACTTTTGCTAATGGAATTATATAGCAAAAAGAACGATCAGCTGGATGCCAAAGGGGGTGCGATACGACTGGCTATAGCCTGAATCATCAGTGAAGTATGAAACAGAGTATCCATTACGGGCGGAGGAACAGCGACATATAGGAAAAAATGAAAGGGTAATTCATTTAAAAATTAAGCGTTTCCAAAGCCTTTCATGAATGAAAGTGCCCATCTCTTAGTTTATGATTACAAATATTGTAACTAAAAAGGTTAACGTTTACCATCACTTTAAACCTTTCTGTACTAGTTTTTAAGCTCTCCTGATACATCCTCCCAGACTGTGAAGGTAAGTGCTGTAACTTTTGTCAAACTGATGCTACATTATGCTGCAGTTATACTTTCATTAAAGCAAACTATTAGGCATGATGTCTCCCAAAAGTTGTCTGTCTGGCTAAACAGTAACTACAATGCGTTTCACAGCCACATCCCATGCTCAGGTGTCAAAAGAACTGTCGGGAGACATCATCCCCCAGGTTTTCTTAATTTTAATGAAAGGACAACTGCAGCATAATGAATAATTACTTTTTGTATTTTGTTTTACTTTTTTAATATTGAATTAAAGCATTTGTAACTACTTATGCAGTCTTTTATTTATAAAATAAAATGTACAAAAGAAAAATCTCAAATCTAACTCCCAAAGTTATGCACCCATACCTAGCCCACAACTGGGATTGTTGCTTTGATTCAGATAGAGCATTTCATTTTAAACAACTTTCTAATTCTTTTATCAAATGTTATCCATTTGCAAGCTAACTAGATGGCGGCAGTATTTCCTGCCATGTAGTGCTCCTGAGACTTACTTAGATATCTCTAACTCTGAATCACTAAATAATTTTTTGGGTTTCATATCCCTTTAAGTTCTGCTTCTTTATTTGCCCACACCTTGTCAAAAAGTGCAGTCAAGCCACTTTATTTCACTTTATAAATTATATTTTCGTCACCTTATAAATAGACTTGTGCAGATTTGAAAAATTCGGTTCGGATCGATTCGAATTCGGAAGAAATCGAATGAATTTGTTTCGGATTCATTCAGATTCTTTCGGATTTGTGAAAAATTCGGTTCGGTTCGAATCGATTCGGAATTTCGGTAAGTGTTAAGTGGATGTGCTGTGTATTACACTAGTATACTGTACAATACTAGTGTAATACACGGCCATCCGAATCTACCGAATAAATTCGAATCGATTCGGATTTATTCAGTAGATTCGGCACTACCGCAATTCGGAAATCTCTGAATTCGACGGAATTTTGATTCGGACCGAATCGAATCGCACATGTCTACTTATAAACTTTACTCTAAACTATTTCATAAGTGCTGTTTATTGTTTCTCAGTTTCGCCAATGTACATTCCACATTCTCAATAAAATACACTTTTAATATAAAAAAATGGGGGCAGTGCCAGTTTGCAAGTATATAATCATTGCTGTTTTAAAATAAATATAAAAATGAAATGGTGACAGGCCTGAACAAGTAATGGTGTAATCACAAGACATGTTACAGCTGACACTTAAAGCTTGCTCAAGTGGAAGAAATATGTAGTCATCTGACCATTACACCTAAACAAGCATTTGTTGGAGATCCTTTTCCAAAACTATAGGCGTTAATATGGAATTGATCCCCCACCCCTCTGCAGCTAGAACAGCCACCACTCTTCTGGGAAGGCTTTTCACACGATTTTGTAGTGTGTCTGTGGAAATTTACTGTATGTCCATTCAGCCAAAAGAGTATTTGCGAGGTCAGGGACTGATATTGGACGAGAAGGTCTGGCTTGCAATTTGTAATGCAATTCATACCAAAGCTGTTAAATGGGGTTGAAATCAGGGCTCTGTGTAGGCTATTCAAGTTCCTCCAAACTCAAACTTGAAAAACTATGTCTTCATGGACCTCACTTTGATCGCAAGTGCAGAGTCATGCTGGAATAGGAAATGGCTGTCCCCAAACTGCTGTCACAGAGTTGGAAGCACCCGATGGTCTAAAATGTCTTTATATACATTCGAACTAAGGGGTCTAGTCCAAATTCTGAGAAACAGCCCCAGACAACTATCAATCCTCCACCAAACTTTACAATAGGCACTATGTATTCCGGTAGAAATCATTGTCCTGGCATCCGCAACACTGACAGGTGCTAAATCTTGATTCATCACTCCAGAAAACATGTTTACACTGCTCCAAAGTCCAGTGTCTGTGTGTCTTACACTACTTCATTTGACATTTGGTATAGATCATGTTGATGTGAGACTTGTGTACAGCTTCTCAGCTATGGAAACCCATTAATGAAACTTGCAGAACACAATTCTTGTGCTGATGTTGCTTCTGTGAGTTTGTGTGGTCTGTCACTCTGTGGGTGGACTGTTGTTGCTCCTAGACTCTTCCACTTCACATTAATAGCACTTACAGTTGAGCAGGACAGATCTAGTAGGGAAGAAATTGTATTTACAGAATTGTGGCAATGATGGCATCCTATGACAATATCATATACAGTGAGCACTTCAGTACGACCCATTGCACTGCCAATGTTTATCTATGGAAATTTCATGGCTATGTGCTAGATTTTTTGCACTTATTAGCAATTAGTGTAGCTGAAACACCTGCACTCAATAATTAGTAGTGACATATAGTATAATATGATAAACATTTGTGCAAAAACAAGTATATTGCAAAGATGCTTCTTATAGAATATGCATACATATATATATATATATATATATATATATATATATATATATATATATATATATATATCACCCCCATTTTGCTCAAGTCAAATTCACAGATTAGAAAATAGTTATAGTCAGTTAACTGACACAGATGTCTGTGGACTTTGTTTTGTATTTTATCTAAATTCAGCTTATATTTGTAAACCTCAAAGATAGTGTTGGTAATAACATTTTTGTTAACTCTAAATGTAATGTTATGCTAATAAAATTTAGCAAAATCTGCTTTCCATTAAACAATGTGTGCCATTTTAGCAGATTTTCTTTAACAAGTCATCAACATAATGAATTTGTTCCAGAGAATTGAGGGCCAACATCCTAACATATGTGGGCCACAGAGTAATATTTTAGAAGCCTTAAGAGCCGCATATTAATTTATGATTATTAAACACACAAATAATATATTTAATAAAAATGCCCAGTGTTACAAGGCCAGATTAACCTCTGTCTGCTGTTCTCCTCTTCATGAGGGCTCATTTGAGTTTCCCACCAACCAGAAGCACACAAAGCACCTGGGACCACAAAATATATGGCACATATTCTCATTTCTACTTTTTCCCAGGGGGCTAGACAAAACTAGTGCAGAGTGTTGCATGTGTGTGTACAATTTAACAAATACCTGAGTTTTCCTATTCCATAGAACATGGTGGCCAACTGGCAGCCCATGTGCCGCACATGGGCTGCCAGTTGGCCACCATGTTCTATGGAATAGGAAAACTCAGGTATTTGTTAAATTGTATTGCTATCAGGTATTGAAGTTGCAGCATAGACAAGAAATAACAAAAGCTTATAAATATTTCAATCAGCATTTGCAATGTTAGTTTAGTGTTGCATTTCTGTACTAGTCCATCGATGGCGAGACACATTTTAGAATAATTTGTCTAAAAAAATATTGAAAATCTTGTGGAAAAATTTTAATTTTCAGTTGTGATATTTACGACAACTGTAGGCGGTAAACTTCTGTCAGTTAAAGGGTAAAAAAAAAACAAAAAACCTGGTAAGGGTAAAAGATCAGCTGGCTAAGCGAGACAACGGCAGAGAACAGCACAGGCGCCTTGTCAGTTTTATAAGAGCGCAGAATGTGTTACAACGTTTCTGTTGAGAATGTAGATGATTCCCCTAAAATAAATACATTGTGTATATAGACTGCTAAAAAAATAAAAAATGTTAATAAGCCTGGCAAGTGAAAGACACTGGGAAATCTGATACTCACTGGGGCTCAAATTTATTTCATACATTTTCAGAACTTCCGGCCAATGATGTATAGAGGTCACCCACTCTCACTAGACAATGTGCGGTCATTAATAGTTAATACAATTAATAAATAAAACATTCTGAGAGCAAAGGAGTGGGAAAACATCTTGTCCTAGAACACTTCAAATGTTGCGGCCCACCTCTAAATCCTGCAGCACTAGATGGCTAAGGACAAATATGGCCTTGTTATAAGGACATCACTGCTTGATTTGGCTAGTTATGAATATACCAAAGAACTAATTTCTCCAGTTACATTCTTCATTGCCAGACAGTATATAATTAGCCATAAATTAGTTAAATATAGTTAGAAGAGCATATAATTATCTAAACTAATGAATTTGTGATGGATGGATGCCCATTATTGGCTATTAATCTGTGATTCTTTGAAACTCTTTTAGCACTACAGAGTAAGACTTGGCCTAGGAATAAGTTTAGCTGGGTCACCATTCCTGGAAAAAGTTGTAAATATTCAATTTCTTCCACTTCTACAGTAACTACCTAATATGGACAGAGAGACCAACATTTTTAATGAAGATCTGCAATGCTCTCATGCTTCTTAGGAATGGACACTTCCCAAGATCTTCAGATAATCTGTTATTTCACTTCACCAATCTGTTATTAAAAGCCTGTGCACAGAAGGGCTCTTCAAACTGACTTGATTATTGTTCTCTGACTGGAGCATCTGCTTCAAAATGTCCTCATATTTGAGATGGTTAACTTAGGTTCTATGTTCCAGTTATGACATTGAATACTTGTGAAACGTATTTTATAAAGAAATAAAAAGGTACATTTTGTGTGCTCTTAAGACTATTATTAGAATTTAGCCTATTGTATTTTATGACCAATTAAAGCTGAAATAAAGCAATCTAAATTGTCCACAAACTTTATCTTTGCACTGTATCCAGTGTTCCTATAAAGGAACATAATAGTAAAATAGTAGAATACTCAAGGTTAACGCTGTGGAATCTGTTGGCGCTCTACAAATAACCAATAATAATAATAATAAAGGTGCTTTATTAGAGCATTTGTTATTGCAAGATGCTTGCATGTGTTTTAAGTCCACTCAGGAGTCATAATGCATTTACACTTCTAAACAGGTCATAAGCCGGTGGGCTCATCAGGAATAACATGTAGCAATGTTCATTAGAGCACCTTATTACTGCACTATTATGTTACTTTATGGATGAAAGATTATATCACTATATGGTAACTATACAAATAGGAAAACAGGGCAGGTAAACCATGGGGAAAATACAAATATGGTTTGTGAGATGGGTATGGTATCCAATGTTATAAAACCCCAAAACACAGCAAAACAAAAAATAATGCACCATAGAACAATCAAATTTACTGTACATGAGTTATCCAGTGTCCCAGTGACATAAGCTTCAACAAAAGTGATGAATGATGAACAACACAATTTATCCAGTGGGGTATAGTGAAGTCGAGGTCAACTCAATCTCTCCTGGAAAAAAAGTAAATGAGTGGTATGGACTGATATATGATGGAACACATCTTTTTTTTGGTAGTTATGGATTTATTGTATTCTGTAGCCAACAGTTATGTTAAAGGTACTGTCACATACTCCAAGCAAAAGAATATAGCTAAAAATTTACCAACAACAGTTTTTAGGAAAAAAGTAAAATTATGTTTCAAAAGTTTCAAACTTTCCAAGTATGCAGAAGAGGTAGTGACACATGACTTAAGAGAAAAAAAACAACAACTTAGAAACAACCTTAGGCAGATAAAGAAATCATAAAGACAGGAGAAGAGAAGACAATTCTGGACACACATATAATATCCATCAAACTAGAGGAGCAAATCTATATAATATCATAGGTCCCAGACCATCCTTCAGGATAGCAAAACAATATCAAATGTAACTTTCAATAAAGGAATTGAAAATATTAAAATCTTATTGTCCCTACAACCATATAAAAAAACAATAATTCTCCTAGGTATTAAAGGGTTAGAAGATGGGGACTTAAAAGGATCCAACACCATTACTCAATGCTATGTTCCATAATCACCATTACTGCATAAACATCTACATGGGGAGACTTTCCCAAAAAAGTTATCACTATGATTTTGGGAGTTCCCAAACAATGTGGGACAATACAGTGGCCTAATCAATGTAGTGCAACCATAGCAAGATGTGCTCCGTATATTTGATTATATTTTCCGAAAAGACACACTCCCTTTCCCATCAACCTAGATAAATGTTTTGCATTAGTGAATGCACAAGATAAATCTTTTGCCATGCAATGAAGTTTTAAGTAAAAGCTCTGATCAAAAGTAAAGTAATTGTAACAATAAATCTCAATAAATTAATACAAAAGCAGTACTACTGGATAATTCACAGTTTGAATGACCCTTTCATGATCTATCAAGTTATACAATCACTCTACATCATAAGTTACTAATACCATTAATCCTATTCAACGCCTCCATTGTATTTCAGACATACAAGGTCAGTGTCAATACTACCAAAAACTATGGGTCATCCTGGTGGGGTGCTACTGTAAAAAGTTGTGATCATAGGTTTAGAAACCCTTAAAAAAAAATCTATTCGTCAGATATCGCACTTTCTTAGAGCAACCCAGAAGGGTGGTCATCAAGTTGTTTATACCTTTTCCTCAGATAAGAAATAACCGACCATAATACTACATTTCTACCCTTATCAGAAGATTTGATGACCACATCCTGCTATGTTTAAAGTTTAGTCAATGCCTTAAACTCATCAGTTGTTAAATTATCCTAATCTGACCTCTTCAATTTCAAAAGGTTATTCACCACTGTCTTCAGAAAAAATCTCCAGTTCTGAAAATTGAGACAGTTGGAATATAACATTAGATTTAACTCTAAGTTGTGCAAGCCATCCATCTTCATTGTTCTTGAAGATTCACTATCCTCAAGTAGGGATACCAGATTTTGAATAGTTTGCTATTCTGTGGGAGTATAATAATCAGTCTTCACTTCAAAAAATGTTTTGAAATAACAAAGAGAACACAAAGAAAGTGTAGGCAGATTAGCTACTCATATGGTTTAGGTAATACAGTGTTCTGTTCTCCACAGAAAATTTTGCCAGCCGGGTGGCATTTTGAAGTAGCCAGGTATAACTTTGTAGTATTATAACATTTTCTGTTTTATAAAACACAAATTAATTGTATAGCTTAACACATTTATTTAATGATAATTTGTGCAATAAAGATTGAAAATGTTTAATATTAGTTCATTTTAGCTGAATAGTGACTTAAATTTTAGCCGGCTGGTCAGTAAAAATCAGGTGGGTGGTGCGCCCATTAAGGTCACACTGTAATACCTTTAAAAAAAAATTTTCATATAAGATTACAGAAGGAATCATGTATTGCATCCAGTACTGCATTTGCTTAAGTTTTCTATCCCTTTACGGTCAATCGCCACCATAAATGCATGTGAAGAAATAGCAATGATAAGTAACAACAAAGATTATGTTTTCAAACTCTTGCTTGATGCATTAAGGTCTCAAACAACTTGCCATGGATCTTGTTTCTAGGGCATCAGTGAAAGTGTTTTTGAGATAGAAGAACAGAAACAAAAACAAAGTACAGTCTTTGTTCAGCATCTACAATCAAAGATTTCACAAAAAAGATGTGTTGACTGAACTTTCTTGAATTTTAAAGATGATACTTCCTGATCAGTGACGTGCAGTGAGGTCAGAGGCTGGTGAGGCACTAGATATGATACGCCGGAGAAACACATGAACAGAGGGCCGCAAGTACCCCCAACAGAGCAGGTTTAAATGATAGCTGAACCAGTGCACAGGTGACATAATCAGGTGATGGGTGAGAGCAAGTTAGTAACCACTGAGTTGCTGATTAGCTGATTACTTCACCTGTGCACTGATTCAGCTATAATGAAAACCTGACCTGTTGGGGGTACTTGAGGACCATTGTTGAGAAACACTGCACTAAAGCACCAGCTCATCGGATATGTATTGATTACCTGGAGCATAAAGCACATATACTCTGCTCACTGACACCCACACACACTCTGCTCACATACACACTCACACAATTCTGTGGCACACTATCAGTTACTAAGCAATTAGAATGATGCACAATCTTTTCTCTACTCACTACAGTATTGTAAAAATAGAAATAATTTACCATACAACTTTTACACAAAGGACAAGTTATCAATACTGCCAACAAGAAACGCACGTGCACATCTCACTTAGGTATGCTCTTCAACAAATGACACCAAAAGAATGAAGTACATAATAAAAGTAAAACAGAAAGTTTATTTATTTATTTTGTGCAATTTCTATCTGAATGATGGAAATGTAATTATGACTTTCATGTTCCTTTCAAAAACTAATTTGATTTGCCGACATGGGGCCAGTAACAGTTGATGCTAATTCTCAAAATATAAACAACTAGAAAAGTCTATTAAAATAGCATGCTCTACCTCAATCATGAAAGTTTAATTTTAAATTTCTCCCTTTGACTATGTGTTTAACCAGTTACTTTACAGTGGCATTATTTCTAAAAACATTTAACTGCAATAATTACATATATTTTTTAAATGACTCATCTCCTTTTTTTTTAATATAAACTTGTATAAAAGCAGCACATATTAAAAACACAATGCAACAGCTTTCAATTGATTTGTGAATTACAAGTTAACAGCAGTCTTTAAATAAATGGAGACACAGAGCAAAATAAAAATAGATACTGCATCCTCTGACTGAACAGACATAACATATACGGAGTTTGTACCTAATTAAATCAAATAACCATGAAAAAGGGAGGCTTAGCAATATTCAATGTCAAAAACTTTAGTTTAAATAATGTGGACACTGCACACTGAACTTCAAACTCTGGGTTTTAAATTATGGATTTAAATTTGAATTGACCCTTTGACTTTCTGTCAGTATTGGGTTATGCTCACTTACTGCCCCCCCCTGTTAATGAGCTGTATCTGAACACACTTTGGGAATCACAAGAGATGTAGAATACTACTTGACTCTTCTGCTTGGTGTCATCTGTTCTTAGGTTACCTCAGCTTCCAGTTGTGTCACATGACCCTACTCACTGCATCCTCCTTCTGATTAATCTATATATCCTTCACTTGCTAGGAGACATCAAGAGGAGTGCCTCCTATTGGTCCCAATTTGTGCTGCTAATATATTGACAGAACACAGGTGGCGCTGCAGCACAGCTTTTCATGTACCTGCCTCTCGATAGCATTACATGGGGAAAAATATTTTTTTGGGACTTTTTTTTTGTTTTAATTAAAATTTAATTAAGCTTTGGCCACATATGGCAGGGGAGGCACTGCCTCCCCTGCCTCCTATGAGTGCACGTCCCTGTTCCTGATGACATCTACAACCCAACGATCTGAAATCAAAGGTGCCCAGACTTCAACTGGAGATTTTTAGGCAGGTGTGATTTTACACTGGTTTTGCTTTTATTAAAAGGGATATAAAACCCATATGTTTTCTTTCATGACTTGTGCAAAGCATGTGATTTTAAACAACTTTTCAATTTACTTCTAATTTGCTTTATTCCCTTGGTATCCTTAGTTGGAAAAAATACCTAGGTAGGCTCAGGAGCAGCAATTCATTACTGGGAGCTAGATGCTAACTGGTAGCTGCACACATATGTCTCTTTTAATTGGTTCACTAGATGTGTCCAGTTAGCTCCCACTAGTGCATAGCTGCGATTTCAACAAAGGAAACCAAGAAAATTAAGCAAATTTGTTAAAAGAAATAAATTTGAAAGTTGTTTCAAATCACATGCTGTATCTAAATCATTAAAGAAACCTTTCTGGGTTTCATGTCCCTTTAAGCCAGCAGGTTTACCACTACCATGACCTCTCAAGCATTCAGGACCTCCAGTTTTTTAAGAGTGGACTGTGTTTCAAGTCTCATAGTATCAGAACATCATCAGGTGTGACATTATAAACACTGGAAAGAGGCACAAGAAAATACCGTGAATAGCAACTTTCTAAACATACATATATATACAGTATATACAGGGAGTGCAGAATTATTAGGCAAGTTGTATTTTTGAGGATTAATTTTATTATTGAACAACAACCATGTTCTCAATGAACCCAAAAAACCCATTAATATCAAAGCTGAATAGTTTTGGAAGTAGTTTTTAGTTTGTTTTTAGTTATAGCTATTTTAGGGGGATATCTGTGTGTGCAGGTGACTATTACTGTGCATAATTATTAGGCAACTTAACAAAAAACAAATATATACCCATTTCAATTATTTATTTTTACCAGTGAAACCAATATAACATCTCAACATTCACAAATATACATTTCTGACATTCAAAAACAAAACAAAAACAAATCAGTGACCAATATAGCCACCTTTCTTTGCAAGGACACTCAAAAGCCTGCCATCCATGGATTCTGTCAGTGTTTTGATCTGTTCACCATCAACATTGCGTGCAGCAGCAACCACAGCCTCCCAGACACTGTTCAGAGAGGTGTACTGTTTTCCCTCCTTGTAAATCTCACATTTGATGATGGACCACAGGTTCTCAATGGGGTTCAGATCAGGTGAACAAGGAGGCCATGTCATTAGATTTTCTTCTTTTATACCCTTTCTTGCCAGCCACGCTGTGGAGTACTTGGACGCGTGTGATGGAGCATTGTCCTGCATGAAAATCATGTTTTTCTTGAAGGATGCAGACTTCTTCCTGTACCACTGCTTGAAGAAGGTGTCTTCCAGAAACTGGCAGTAGGACTGGGAGTTGAGCTTGACTCCATCCTCAACCCGAAAAGGCCCCACAAGCTCATCTTTGATGATACCAGCCCAAACCAGTGCTCTACCTCCACCTTGCTGGCGTCTGAGTCGGACTGGAGCTCTCTGCCCTTTACCAATCCAGCCACGGGCCCATCCATCTGGCCCATCAAGACTCACTCTCATTTCATCAGTCCATAAATCCTTAGAAAAATCAGTCTTGAGATATTTCTTGGCCCAGTCTTGACATTTCAGCTTGTGTGTCTTGTTCAGTGGTGGTCGTCTTTCAGCCTTTCTTACCTTGGCCATGTCTCTGAGTATTGCACACCTTGTGCTTTTGGGAACTCCAGTGATGTTGCAGCTCTGAAATATGGCCAAACTGGTGGCAAGTGGCATCTTGGCAGCTGCACGCTTGACTTTTCTCAGTTCATGGGCAGTTATTTTGCGCCTTGGTTTTTCCACACGCTTCTTTCGACCCTGTTGACTATTTTGAATGAAACGCTTGATTGTTCGATGATCATGCTTCAGAAGCTTTGCAATTTTAAGACTGCTGCATCCCTCTGCAAGATATCTCACTATTTTTTACTTTTCTGAGCCTGTCAAGTCCTTCTTTTGACCCATTTTGCCAAAGGAAAGGAAGTTGCCTAATAATTATGCACACCTGATATAGGGTGTTGATGTCATTAGACCACACCCCTTCTCATTACAGAGATGCACATCACCTAATATGCTTAATTGGTAGTAGGCTTTCGAGCCTATACAGCTTGGAGTAAGACAACATGCATAAAGAGGATGATGTGGTCAAAATACTCATTTGCCTAATAATTCTGCACACAGTGTGTATATATATATATATATATATATATATATATGTGTGTGTACTTTTTTTTTTCTTTTTTAAATAACTGAAAATGTTATAGAATATAAAATGTGTCAGCTTATCAGGAAAATGGTAAATAATTCCCAGCTTTCCCCCTTTCTGCTTGCAACAACTGAAACAAGGAGGGAAAAGGGAAATTCAGGTCTACTTTCATATGCATATGTATACTAATCGGTATTAGTTGAGCTTGTAGAAACCGGCTATTGAGTTTGGCAGGTCTCTCTCAAAGGCTGAATTATATGCATAATATGCTAAACAAGTTATTTAGCAACATATATGTTATCAGAAAATATGCGAAGAAAAGTTGGTGGTTGAGGGGAACGCTAGTATGACTTTGCTGTGGACAAGGATCTCCATTTACTAAGGCCTAGATTTAGAGTTCGGCGGTAAAAGGGCTGTTAACGCTCCGCGGGCTTTTTTCTGGCCGCACCATAAAATTAACTCTGGTATTGAGAGTTAAAACAAATGCTGCGTTAGGCTCCAAAAAAGGAGCGTAGGGCATTTTTACCGCAAATGCAACTCTCGATACCAGAGTTGCTTACGGACGCGGCCGGCATCAAAAACGTGCTCGTGCACGATTCTCCCATAGGAAACAATGGGACTGTTTGAGCTGAAAAAAAACCTAACACCTGCAAAAAAGCAGCGTTCAGCTCCTAACGCAGCCCCATTGTTTTCTATGGGGAAACACTTCCTACGTCTGCACCTAACACTCTAACATGTACCCCGAGTCTAAACACCCTAACCTTACACTTATTAACCCCTAATCTGCCACTCCCGCTATCGCTGACCCCTGCATTACAGTTTTAACCCCTAATCTTCCGCTCCGTAAACCGCCGCAACCTACGTTATCCCTATGTACCCCTAATCTGCTGCCCTAACATCGCCGACCCCTATGTTATATTTATTAACCCCTAATCTGCCCCCCACAACGTCGCCGACACCTACCTACACTTATTAACCCCTAATCTGCCGAGCGGACCTGAGCGCTACTATAATAAAGTTATTAACCCCTAATCCGCCTCACTAACCCTATCATAAATAGTATTAACCCCTAATCTGCCCTCCCTAACATCGCCGACACCTACCTTCAATTATTAACCCCTAAACTTCCGATCGGAGCTCACCGCTATTCTAATAAATGTATTAACCCCTAAAGCTAAGTCTAACCCTAACACTAACACCCCCCTAACTTAAATATAATTTTAATCTAACGAAATAAATTAACTCTTATTAAATAAATTAATCCTATTTAAAGCTAAATACTTACCTGTAAAATAAACCCTAATATAGCTACAATATAAATTATAATTATATTTTAGCTATTTTAGGATTAATATTTATTTTACAGGCAACTTGGTATTTATTTTAACTAGGTACAATAGCTATTAAATAGTTAAGAACTATTTAATAGCTACCTAGTTAAAATAATTACAAAATTACCTGTAAAATAAATCCTAACCTAAGATATAATTAAACCTAACACTACCCTATCAATAAAATAATTAAATAAACTACCTACAATTACCTACAATTAACCTAACACTACACTATCAATAAATTAAATAAACACAATTGCTACAAATAAATACAATTAAATAAACTAGCTAAAGTACAAAAAATAAAAAAGAACTAAGTTACAGAAAATAAAAAAATATTTACAAACATAAGAAAAATATTACAACAATTTTAAACTAATTACACCTACTCTAAGCCCCCTAATAAAATAACAAAGCCCCCCAAAATAATAAATTCCCTACCCTATTCTAAATTAAAAAAGTTACAAGCTCTTTTACCTTACCAGCCCTGAACAGGGCCCTTTGCGGGGCATGCCCCAAGAAGTTCAGCTCTTTTGCCTGTAAAAGAAAACATACAATACCCCCCCCCCCAACATTACAACCCACCACCCACATACCCCTAATCTAACCCAAACCACCCTTAAATAAACCTAACACTAAGCCCCTGAAGATCTTCCTACCTTGTCTTCACCATACCAGGTTCACCGATCCGTCCTGGCTCCAAGATCTTCATCCAACCCAAGCGGGGGTTGGCGATCCATAATCCGGTGCTGAAGAGGTCCAGAGGAGGCTCCAAAGTCTTCATCCTATCCGGCAAGAAGAGGACATCCGGACCGGCAAACATCTTCTCCAAGCCGCATCTTCTATCTTCTTCCATCCGGTGCGGAGCGGGTCCATCTTGAAGCAGGCGACGCGGATCCATCCTCTTCTTCCGATGTCTCCCGACGAATGACGGTTCCTTTAAGGGACGTCATCCAAGATGGCGTCCCTCGAATTCCGATTGGCTGATAGGATTCTATCAGCCAATCGGAATTAAGGTAGGAATTTTCTGATTGGCTGATGGAATCAGCCAATCAGAATCAAGTTCAATCCGATTGGCTGATCCAATCAGCCAATCAGATTGAGCTCGCATTCTATTGGCTGTTCCGATCAGCCAATAGAATGCGAGCTCAATCTGATTGGCTGATTGGATCGGCCAATCGGATTGAACTAGATTCTGATTGGCTGATTCCATCAGCCAATCAGAAAATTCCTACCTTAATTCCGATTGGCTGATAGAATCCTATCAGCCAATCGGAATTCGAGGGACGCCATCTTGGATGACGTCCCTTAAAGGAACCGTCATTCGTCGGGAGACATCGGAAGAAGAGGATGGATCCGCGTCGCCTGCTTCAAGATGGACCCGCTCCGCACCGGATGGAAGAAGATAGAAGATGCGGCTTGGAGAAGATGTTTGCCGGTCCGGATGTCCTCTTCTTGCCGGATAGGATGAAGACTTTGGAGCCTCTTCTGGACCTCTTCAGCACCGGATTATGGATCGCCAACCCCCGCTTGGGTTGGATGAAGATCTTGGAGCCAGGACGGATCGGTGAACCTGGTATGGTGAAGACAAGGTAGGAAGATCTTCAGGGGCTTAGTGTTAGGTTTATTTAAGGGTGGTTTGGGTTAGATTAGGGGTATGTGGGTGGTGGGTTGTAATGTTGGGGGGGGGTATTGTATGTTTTCTTTTACAGGCAAAAGAGCTGAACTTCTTGGGGCATGCCCCGCAAAGGGCCCTGTTCAGGGCTGGTAAGGTAAAAGAGCTTGTAACTTTTTTAATTTAGAATAGGGTAGGGAATTTATTATTTTGGGGGGCTTTGTTATTTTATTAGGGGGCTTAGAGTAGGTGTAATTAGTTTAAAATTGTTGTAATATTTTTCTTATGTTTGTAAATATTTTTTTATTTTCTGTAACTTAGTTCTTTTTTATTTTTTGTACTTTAGCTAGTTTATTTAATTGTATTTATTTGTAGCAATTGT
Organism: Bombina bombina; assembly: GCF_027579735.1. NCBI lineage: Eukaryota > Metazoa > Chordata > Amphibia > Anura > Bombinatoridae > Bombina > Bombina bombina. The sequence continues at coordinate 550,321,278 of NC_069501.1, read as the reverse complement.
GTTTATTTAATTTATTGATAGTGTAGTGTTAGGTTAATTGTAGGTAATTGTAGGTAGTTTATTTAATTATTTTATTGATAGGGTAGTGTTAGGTTTAATTATATCTTAGGTTAGGATTTATTTTACAGGTAATTTTGTAATTATTTTAACTAGGTAGCTATTAAATAGTTCTTAACTATTTAATAGCTATTGTACCTAGTTAAAATAAATACCAAGTTGCCTGTAAAATAAATATTAATCCTAAAATAGCTAAAATATAATTATAATTTATATTGTAGCTATATTAGGGTTTATTTTACAGGTAAGTATTTAGCTTTAAATAGGATTAATTTATTTAATAAGAGTTAATTTATTTCGTTAGATTAAAATTATATTTAAGTTAGGGGGGTGTTAGTGTTAGGGTTAGACTTAGCTTTAGGGGTTAATACATTTATTAGAATAGCGGTGAGCTCCGATCGGAAGATTAGGGGTTAATAATTGAAGGTAGGTGTCGGCGATGTTAGGGAGGGCAGATTAGGGGTTAATACTATTTATGATAGGGTTAGTGAGGCGGGTTAGGGGTTAATAACTTTATTATAGTAGCGGTGCGGTCCGCTCGGCAGATTAGGGGTTAATAAGTGTAGGCAGGTGTCGGCGACGTTGAGGGGGGCAGATTAGGGGTTAATAAATATAATATAGGGGTCGGCGGTGTTAGGGGTAGCAGATTAGGGGTACATAGGGATAACGTAGGTGGCGGCGCTTTGCGGTCGGAAGATTAGGGGTTAATTATTTTAAGTAGCTGGCGGCGATGTTGTGGGGGGCAGATTAGGGGTTAATAAATGTAATATAGGGGTCGGCGGGGTTAGGGGCAGCAGATTAGGGGTACATAAGTATAACGTAGGTGGCGGTCGGAAGATTAGGGGTTAAAATTTTTAATCGAGTGGCGGCGATGTGGGGGGAGCTCGGTTTAGGGGTACATAGGTAGTTTATGGGTGTTAGTGTACTTTAGGGTACAGTAGTTAAGAGCTTTATAAACCGGCGTTAGCCAGAAAGCTCTTAACTCCTGCTATTTTCAGGCGGCTGGAATCTTGTCGTTAGAGCTCTAACGCTCACTGCAGAAACGACTCTAAATACCGGCGTTAGAAAGATCCCATTGAAAAGATAGGCTACGCAAATGGCGTAGGGGGATCTGCGGTATGGAAAAGTCGCGGCTGTAAAGTGAGCGTTAGACCCTTTAATCACTGACTCCAAATACCAGCGGGCGGCCAAAACCAGCGTTAGGAGCCTCTAACGCTGGTTTTGACGGCTACCGCCGAACTCTAAATCTAGGCCTTAATATGTAGAGAATGATATATTATCTGTGATGCAGAATGGCTCGTTTCCCAAGGTTTGCTTTGAAGCTTACTATTCAGACTTACAATCTATCTGATCTGTTAGACAGTAGATGAGACAGTTTTCTATGTGAAAGAGCAAAAAGAGCCAAAATATGCCTCTTCAAAGTGCTGACAGACAGACAGACCTTTGTCTAATAACTCTAGTTAAAATTGTAAAATACAGAGAATTCCACCCTTTGGGAAAGAATCATTCAACCTCCAAGCAGTCAAGCTGAAGAGACTGAAGATTTTGATCAAAAAAAGGACTCTGAGACACAGATCTGTTTATTGAGGAAGACGCTAATGAGGAGGGCTGGACATTTGAACCAGATTGGAATACCAAGTCCTCCGTGGCCACACAGGAGCTATGAGAATTGCTGAAGTACATTCCTGGTTGATCCATGCAATTATCCTCAGAAGGAGTACAATTGTAGAAAACAGATACACTAAGTGAAATGGTCTGCTTGAGGGTCCCTCAACCTCAACCCGTATCTGGGAAGCTTGTGATTCAGGCAAGACGCCATTGATCTCTGGAAGACCTCAGTGATGAAACCAGCTAATTGAAAATCTCATGACTGAGAGACCATTCTCCCGAGTGAAGAGTCTGACGACTCAATAAGCCACTTCCCAGTTGTTGACTCCAGTAATGTGAATTGCAGAAATGAGACACTGTTGAGATTCAGCCCACTGCAGAATGGGAGACACCTCCTTTACTGCGAGGGTACTGCGATTACCACCCTGACTATTGATATAGGCTATAGTAGTGATATTGTCTGACTGAAAACAAATGAAGGAGACTGACTTAGGAAGAGGCCAAGCCTGAAGCCTTCTAAAGATCACACAGTTTTCTAAAATATTTATTGGTAACTTCACCTCCAGATGACCCCAGATCATGCCCTAGCCAAAGAGGCTTGCATCTGTGGTAAATATTAACCATGACGGACGGCAAAACTGCATCCACTGAAGTCCATTAAGAAAGAGATTGCCTGACTGAAGGGTCTAGATGAATTATCAGACAGATCGGAGTGATTCCGTTCCACTGCATTTAAAATGCATAGTTGAAGAGGACGCAAATTAAACTTTGCAAACTGAATTGCGTCTGAAGCTGCCACCATAAGACCTACTACCTCTATGAGCCACAGAAGCCTAAGGAAGAGACTGTAGGTTTCGAAAAGCAGAAGATTTAAGTACAGACACATGGAAACTTTATCTATGATTACCCCCAAAAAGGACACACATGTGAGAGGGATCAGGAAACTCTTTGATAAGTTTACCTTCCAGCCATGACTTCAAAGAAACCAGAGTAGTCCATCTATATGAGCAGTCGCTAAAGGTAAAAATGGAGCTTGAACAAAAATACCATCCAAGTAGGGAGCCACCGCTATACCGAGCTCAGACAAGCAACAGCAAAGCTCCCAGGACCTTGGTGAAGATTCTTGGAGTTGTAGATGGAAGAGCTAGAAACTGATAGTGTCTGTTCAGAAAGGCAAAACACAGAAACGGGCAAACTTTGTGAATAGGAATATGTAGATAGGCGTCCTTCAAATCTATGGTTGTCATAAACTGGCCTTGCAAAACCAAAAGGAATAATAGATCTGATTGTTTCCATTTTGAATGAAGGAACCCTAAATAACTTGTTTATGGTCTTTAGATTCAGAATAGGTCTGAAAGTTCCCTCTTTCTTTGGAAAAATGAACAGATCAGAGTAAACCCCTTCCATTGTCCTTACAGAGAACAGGAACAATCACTCCAATGTCCTCTATATATGGAAGGAATACCAATCGCTTTTCAGGTCTCTTTCTAACACAAAACAAAAGAAACCTCTCTCAAGAAGGCTTTGATCGAAATCCTATTCTGTACCCCTGAGAGATAATGTCCATTAGCCAAGGGTTTTGAACAGACGGAGACCAGGCCTTCTGAAAAAGGCTCAACTTTGCCCACTACCAGCAAAGAGTTTGGATCGGGTCACACCTTCATTCAGATTTTGCATTAGGAGCTTTCGTGGATTGCTTGAGCTGGATTTGGCTTCCAGATAGACTTTGTGGAATCCGATTTCAGAGAAGAGGAGGATTTTTGGTTTCTGAATTGGTGAAAGGAGCAAAAATGATTGTTGGAGTTAATCTTAGAACTAGAGGATATTCAAGAATTTATCAATTTTTTTTATCCTAGGCAAAAAGGCTCTTTTGTCACCTGTACATTGGAGATAATGGAGTCCAAACCAGGACCAAACAGAATCTTTCCTTTCTGGATTTAGAAACCATGTCTGTAGACCAACATTTGAGCCACAGAACCCGTTTGGTAAGAACTGTCAGAGCAGTATTTTTAGCATTAATGTGAATTATTTGAATTATCGCATCACAGAAGATGCTAACCAATCTTAAGAACTTGATACATTCTAATTCCTCTAAAGAGGATTCAACAGACACCAAGATAGGCAAGAAATCACACCATAGAGAAGCTACATCTGATTTACAAACAAACAACCCCAACAGCTGGTTGAAATAATTAACCACCATGAATGAAGGCCTTTCTAAGGTTACTTTCCAGTCTCCTGTCCATTGGATCTCTGAAATTAGTGTTATCCTCTAAAGAAATTGTGCTTGTTTTAAATAGAGTAGAGAGAGCTCCATCCACCATTCGAATAGTTTCCCTAAGCTCCAGATTAGTGGAAGGAACATGAAACAATTCTTTAAACTTCTAGGAAGGTGCTTCTTGACAGGACCAAACTGTAAATGCACAAAAGTCATTATACTCGCAAGAAGGGCTGCACTCAGGTGTGCCTATAGAGACATGCCAGGAACAGTAAGTATCCCAGATCACTGGCTTCCGGTCCGGGTATAGAACCCATTGCTCCTCCGGATTATGAAGACAAAGTCAATTGTGCAGCATTTAAAATTAATTAAAAACGTATTAAAAGCCGACAACATAATAAAATCAAGTAAACATATAGTATAGTAACCCTTGAGCAGCAGAACCAAAACATGTTTCTCAGCTAAATCAGCTGTTTCCCTAGGCATATGTTGCTCATTGCAAACACATGCCTAATAAAGCTATCAATAGCCAATCATCACTCTAGATTCATAACACACCCCTTATTGAATCGTAAAATATTTATAATACAGTATATATTTAACATATCATTTGTATTCAACAATAAACTCCTAAACTTTATCTCTCACATGATAAATCCTGGGGTAAAATCAGTAGTGCCCCCCAACCCCAGAGTAGAAACTGATTGGAGGCACACAGATTTCAATACAGTATGAGAAGATATCTGAGACTGTAAAACAGTTGAGCTAGAGGACAGACAGTAACTCATTTGCAAAGTATAATTTGTCTGTTGGAAAAACAAAATCTGTTGATCTGTTGCTACTCTAAAGAGTCAAGCCCAGCCGGGTCAGTTCAATTCTAACACAAGAATAATTGTAGTAGTTAGTACATAAAACATAATTTATGTAAGAACTTACCTGATAAATTCATTTCTTTCATATTGGCAAGAGTCCATGAGCTAGTGACGTATGGGATATACAATCCTACCAGGAGGGGCAAAGTTTCCCAAACCTCAAAATGCCTATAAATACACCCCTCACCACACCCACAATTCAGTTTAACGAATAGCCAAGCAGTGGGGTGATAAAGAAAGGAGTAGAAAGCATCAACAAAAAATATTTGGAAATAATTGTGCTTTATACAAAAAATCATAACCTCCATAAAAAGGGTGGGCCTCATGGACTCTTGCCAATATGAAAGAAATTAATTTATCAGGTAAGTTCTTACATAAATTATGTTTTCGTTCATGTAATTGGCAAGAGTCCATGAGCTAGTGACCTATGGGACAGCAATACCCAAGATGTGGATCTCCACTCAAGAGTCACTAGACTAAACAGCCATTTTCTGCTGAAAAAATTAATCCACAACCCAAAAAAATAGGTTTAATTTCATATTTGAAAGAAAAAAACTTAAATCAAAAGCAGAAGAATCAAACTGAAACAGCTGCCTGAAGAACTTTTCTACCAAAAACTGCTTCCGAAGAAGCAAATACATCAACACGGTAGAATTTAGTAAATGTATGCAAAGAAGACCAAGTTGCTGCTTTGCAAATCTGATCAACTGAAGCTTCATTCTTAAAAGCCCACGAAGTGGAGACGGATCTAGTAGAATAAGCTGTAATTCTCTGAGGCGGGGCCTGACCCAACTTCAAATAAGCTTGATGAATCAAAAGTTTCAACCAAGAAGCCAAGGAAATAGCAGAAGCCTTCTGACCTTTCCTAGGACCAGAAAATAAAACAAATAGACTGGAAGTCTTCCTGAAATATTTAGTAGCTTTCCAATAATATTTCAAAGCTCTAACCACATCCAAAGAATGCAAGGATCTTTCCAAAGAATTCTTAGGATTAGGACATAAGGAAGGGACAACAATTTCTCTGTTAATGTTGTTAGAATTTACAACCTTAGGTAAAAATTGTCCGCAAAACTGCCTTATCCTGATGAAAAATCAGAAAAGGAGACTCTCAAGAAAGAGCAGATAGCTCAGAAACTCTTCTAGCAGAAGAGATGGCCAAAAGGAACAACACTTTCCAAGAAAGTAGTTTAATGTCCAAAGAATGCATAGGTTCAAATGGAGGAGCCTGTAAGGCCTTCAGAACCAAGGAGGAGAAATTGATTTGATGACAGGCTTAATACGAACTAAAGCCTGTACAAAACAATGTATATCAGGAAGTATAGCAATCTTTCTGTGAAATAAAACAGAAAGAGCGGAGATTTGTCCTTTCAAGGAACTTGCAGACAAACCTTTATCCAAACCATCCTGAAGAAACTGTAAAATTCTAGGAATTCTAAAAGAATGCCAGGAGAATTTATGAGAAGAACACCATGAAATCTAAGTCTTCCAAACTCTATAATAAATCTTTCTAGAGACAGATTTACGAGCTTGTAACATAGTATTAATCACTGAGTCAGAGAAACCTCTATGAGTTAGAACTAAGCGTTCAATTTCCATTTCTTCAAATTTAATGATTTGAGATCCTGATGGAAAAACAGACCTTGAGATAGTAGGTCTGGCCATAATGGAAGTGGCCAAGGCGGGCAACTGGACATCCGAACCAGGTCCGCATACCAAAACCTGTGTGGCCATGCTGAAGCCACCAGCAGCACAAATGAATGTTCCATGATGATTTTGGAGATCACTCTTGGAAGGAGAACTAGAGGCGGGAAAATGTAAGCAGGATGATAACACCAAGAAAGTGTCAGCGCATCCACTGCTTCCGCCTGAACATCCCTGGACCTGGACAGGTATCTGGGAAGTTTCTTGTTTAGATGAGAGGCCATGAGATCTATCTCTGGAAGACCCCACATCTGAACAATCTGAGAAAATACATCTGGATGGAGAGACCACTCCCCTGGATGTAAAGTCTGGCGACTGAGATAATCCACCTCCCAATTGTCTACACCTGGGATATGTACCGCAGAGATTAGACAGGAGCTGGATTCCGCCCAAGCAAGTGTCCGAGATACTTCTTTCATAGCTTGGGGACTGTGAGTCCCACCCTGATGATTGACATATGCCACTGTTGTGATATTGTCTGTCTGAAAACAAATGAACGGTTCTCTCTTTAACAGAGGCCAAAACTGAAGAGATCTGAGAATTGCAGTTCTAAAATATTTATTGGTAATCTCGCCTCTTGAGATTTCCAAACCCCTTGTGCTGTCAGAGATCCCCAAACAGCTCCCCAACCTGAAAGACTCGCATCTGTTGTGATCACAGTCCAGGTTGGCCGAACAAAAGAAGCCCCTTGAACTAAACGATGGTGATCTATCCACCACGTCGTACATTGGGATTTAAGGATATTAATTGTGATATATTTGTATAATCCCTGCACCATTGGTTCAGCATACAAAGCTGTAGAGGTCTCATGTGAAAACGAGCAAAAGGGATTGCGTCCAATGCTGCTGTCATGAGACCTAAAACTTCCATGCACACAGCCACTGAAGGGAATGACTGAGACTGAAGGTGCCAACAAGCTGCAACCAATTTTAAACGTCTCTTGTCTGTTAGAGACAGAGTCATGGACACTGAATCTATCTGGAAGCCAAAAAAAAGGTGACCCTTGTCTGAGGAAACAAGAAACTTTTTGGTAAATTGATCCTCCAACCATGTTTCTGAAGAAACAACACTAGTTGATTTGTGTGAGATTCTGCAGTATGTAAAGACTGAGCTAGTACCAAGATATCATCCAAATAAGGAAACACCGCAATACCCTGTTCTCTTATTACAAAGAGTAGGGCACCCAGAACCTTTGAAAAGATTCTTGGAGCTGTTGCTAGGCCAAATGGAAGAGGAACAAATTGGTAATGCTTGTTTAGAAAAAAGAATCTCAGAAACTGATAATGTTCTGGATGAATCGGAATATGAAGGTATGCATCCTGCAAGTCTATTGTGGACATATAATGTCCTCACAGTACAAAAGGCAGAATAGTCCTTATAGTCACCATCTTGAAAGTTGGTACTTTTACATAACGATTCAAAATTTTCAGATCCAGAACTGGTCTGAATAAATTTTCCTTTTTTGGGACAATGAATAGATTTGAATAAAACCCCAAACCTTGTTCCTGAAGAGGAACTGGCATGATTACCCCTGAATGCTCCAAGTCTGAAACACACTTCAGGAAAGCCTGAGCTTTTACTGGATTTGCTGGGATACGTGAGAGAAAAAAACTTCTCACAGGAGGTCTTACTCTGAACCCTATTTGATACCCTTGAGAGACAATGCTCTGAATCCATTGATTTTGGACAGATCGTATCCAAATATCCTTGAAAAACCTTAATCTGCCCCCTACCAGCTGAGCTGGAATGAGGGCCGCACCTTCATGCGGACTTAGGGGCTGACTTTGGTTTTCTAAATGGCTTGGATTTATTCCAATTTGAGGAAGGCTTCCAATTGGAAGCAGATTCCTTGGGGGGAGGATTGAGTTTTTGTTCCTTATTCTGACGAAAGGAACGAAAACGGTTAGAAGCCTTAGATGTCCCCTTAGGTTTTTTATCCTGAGGCAAAAAAACTCCCTTACCCCCAGTGACAGTTGAAATAATAGAATCCAACTGAGAACCAAATAAATTATTACCTTGGAAAGAAAGAGATAGTAATCTAGATTTAGATGTCATATCAGCATTCCAAGATTTAAGCCACAAAGCTCTTCTAGCTAATATAGCTAAAGACATGGATCTAACATCAATTTTGATAATATCAAAAAGAGCATCACAAATAAAATGATTAGCATATTGCAGTAAGCGAACAATGCTAGATAAGTCAGAATCCAATTCCTGTTGCGCTAAATTTTCCAACCAGAAAGTTGATGCAGCCGCAACATCAGCCAAAGAAATCGCAGGTCTGAGAAGATGACCTGCATATAAATAGGCCTTCCTCAGATAAGATTCAAGCTTCCTTTCTAAAGGATCCTTAAAGGAAGTGCTATCTTCCATAGGAATAGTGGTACGTTTAGCAAGAGTAGAAATAGCCCCATCAACTTTGGGGATTTTTCCCCAAAACTCTATAGATTTTGCTGGTAAAGGATACAATTTTTTAAACCTTGAAGAAGGAATAAAAGAAGTACCTGGCTTATTCCATTCCTTAGAAATCATACCAGAAATAGCCTCAGGAATAGGAAGAACCCCTGGAGAAACCACAGGAGGTTTAAAAACAGCATTTAAACGTTTATTAGACTGAACGTCAAGAGGACTGGTTACCTCAATATCCAAAGTAATTAACACTTCTTTTAATAAAGAACGCATATACTCTATTTTAAATAAATAAGTAGATTTATCAGTGTTTTAATGTCTGAGGAAGGATCTTCTGTATCAGATAGATCCTCATCAGAAGAGGATAAATTATTATGTTGTTGGTCATTTGAAATTTCATCATCTAAATGAGAAGTTTCAAAAGACCTTTTACGTTTATATTAGAAGGTGGAAATGCAGACAAAGCCTTCTGGATAGAATCAGAAACAAATTCTTTAAAATTTACAGGTATATCATGCACATTAGAAGTTGAAGGAACTGCAACTGGCAATGTACTATTACTGATGGAAACACTATCTGCATGTAAAAGTTTATCATGACAACTATTACAAATGACATTCGGCGAAATAATTTCTACAATTTTACAGCAAATGCACTTAGCTTTGGTAGAACCGATGTCAGGCAGCAATGTTCCAGCAGAAACTTCTGAGGCAGGGTCAGATGGAGACATCTTGCAAAATGTAAGAAAAAAACCAACATATAAAGCAAAATTATCTATTTCCTTACATGACAGTTTCAGTAATGGGAAAAAAATGCAAATAGCATAGCCCTCTAATAGAGAAAAGGCAAGAGGCAAACATCAATGGGGTATTGAAATAATGAAAAAGTTTGGCGCCAAGTATGACGCACAACGTAACAAACTTTTTTGGCGACAAAAATAACCGGAAATTACACACTCGCGTCACTAATGACGCAAACGTGTGAAAGGTCTCGGCGTCAAGTATGACGCCGGAAATGACGAAATTGCGTCATAGACGTATTTTTTCGCTCCAAAAATATTTTCGCGCCAAGAATGACGCAATAAAGTTTAGCATTTGATGCACCTGCGGGCCTAATACCGCCCGCAATTTGCAAGAAGTAGTCAATTGAAAAAAAGACTAAACCCCAGGTAAGAAAAAAATTCTTAAAAAAATGTTTTTATTCCCCAAATATGAAACTGACATTCTGCAGAAGGAAATACATGAACCTGACTCATAGCAAATATAAGTACAATATATATATTTAGAACTTTATATAAATGCATAAAGTGCCAAACCATAGCTGAGGTGTCTTAAGTAATAAAAAACATACTTACCCAAAGACACCCATCCACATATAGCAGATAGCCAAACCAGTACTGAAACAGTTATCAGTAGAGGTAATGGTAAATTGAGAGTATATCATCGATCTGAAAAGGGAGGTAGGAGATGAATCTCTACGACCGGTAACAGAGAACCTATGAAATAGACCCCCGTTAGGGAAATCATCGTATTCAATAAGTGATACTCCCTTCACGTCCCTCTGACATTCGCTGTACACTGAGAGGAATCGGGCTTCAACAATGCTGAGAAGCGCATATCAACGTAGAAATCTTAGCACAAACTTACTTCACCACCTCCATAGGAGGCAAAGTTTGTAAAACTGAATTGTGGGTGTGGTGGGGGTGTATTTATATGCATTTTGAGGTTTGGGAAACTTTGCCCCTCCTGGTAGGATTGTATATCCCATACATCACTAGCTCATGGACTCTTGCCAATTACATGAAAGAAATATACACAGAAATATAAGATACCATGCACCACACCTATAACAATAATAGTGTACTATAATTACAATAGGCAACAGAAATGTTTATGAATGTTAAGCACAGCATGCACAAATCACGGCAATATAAAGCACACTTGAAGTACCCTATACTCTATAACAGTGCACTGTAAAAGATAGGTTACAGAAACATTTTACTATAATGAAAATGTAAATCAAATTTCCAAAATTTACCGTATAAGCTTTAGGAGATACCACAAAATTATAAAAGTGTTCCCTGTTTATGGCATAGGGACCTTACCCCCTCCGGTACTAACACGACCTGGCAAAGGAAAAAGGAATTAATACTCTCCCATCTGGAAAACATTTCCATACTGCACTTCCTCCTCTCCACATGCAGAAAACAGAACCTTGGTATCTTCTTAGTGCTCCTTCTGTGGTCTGTCAAAGAATGGAGGGCTAAGGATGCCAGCCACAATAAAGAGCAGGCTAATTTTAAGGAGCTGTTACCTAAATGTGAGATACAAAGTATAAGCACCATATCAGTTATAAATAGATATTGGGATGGTGATTACTATAAACGTTCAACCTGAGGTATAGCATACTATTCTAAAGTGCCAAACCTCCTCTGTGCACAGTCTACCCAGTATAACAACTCAGGCTAAGGTATGTGCTAAGACTGTAAGCTCATTATCCACATTTGCTAGGTAGACTCATGAAATCTAAGTGAAGTACTGAGCATAGCACCTTGTCATACCTGCACCAGAGAATGAGTCTGTGATTCATGGTTTGCAGCCTCTGCTTTGTCCTTGTAGCACAGGAGGGCTGAGGAAATACTTGCATCAGAAACTTTCTGTATAATAAAAAATATGTTAAAACACACATAATAGATAAGCCCTTCTTAAACTTTTTCCACTTGCGACCCCATTTCACGCAAAAATTTTGATGTGACCCCGGGTATATAAAATAGGTGTGGTGGATGCAGTGTGTGTGTGTGTGTGTGTGTGTGTGTAGTGGATGTGGTATGTGTGTATAGTGGATAAAGTGTCTATGTGTGTGTAGTGGATAAAGTGTCTGTGTGTGTGTGTAGTGGATGCAGTGTGTGTGTGTGGTGGATGCAGTAAGTGTGTGTAGTGGATGCAGTGTGTGTGTGGTGTGTGTGTAGTGGATGAAGTGTCTGTGTGTGTGTAGTGGATGTGGTGTGTGTGTGTAGTGGATGCAGTGTGTGTGTGTGTGTGTGTGTGAATTTGGGGGATAGGGGCAGTGGGGAGTGAGCAGTTTTGTGGGTTTTAGTGCAGATCAGTGATCTCCACAAAGATATGACCAACTATTTTAAACTTGTACAAAGAAAGTACACTGCCATTTAATGATCACACATTTATCCAAACCAATCTACTCAACTATGCCAACTGTTTAAGCTAAATCATTTATTTATTCACACTAAATACCACACTTGGGGCTACAAATAATTGAAAACCAACTTTTATTAGATAATTAGACAACTTCTATCCCCACTCATTAAACTAATAAATTACCTCAATTCTCCCAGGACAACACTTCACACATAGGGGCAAATAGACCTATATTTAAGAGATACGTGAGCATCTAAAACATTGCAAACAAAAATTGGTGTAAGTAGCATTAGAATCCAAAACGGGGTGAAATTCTATTTGTTAATTATTTAGATTTACTGAGTGTTACTTATCACTGTTTCATATCCTGAATAGTTACTCTCATGGCAGGAATGTATAGAGAGAGGACGGCTGCAGTCTGTCAGATTCTCACCTTTATTAGGAGCAGCTCTCCCTCTGAGCAGAACTGGTTAAATCAGTGAAGTGCGTTATTTACAGAGCTGTCAGTAACGCACACGCAGAAAGAGGTCAAAAACTGGGAGCACAATAAATAGGACGTGGAGCAGCTGCAGTCTATCAGATTCTCACCTTTCTTAGGGGCAGCTTAAACTCTGTTACCTCTCTTATCCTGTGAAGGACGTTTGCTGACAGGCTGCAAGTAACGCACGTAGTGTGCCATTTGCCAACAGGAGAGAGGAAACCCATGTAGGGTTGCCACCCGTCCCTTAAAATACAGAATTGTCCCGTATTTGAGATTAAAATAGTGCGTTCCGTTTTGAATCAATACGGGACGGGGTTTGTCCCGTATTTTCTACTAGTAGGGTTGCAAAAGCCGTTTTTTTAAAGTCTAATGCCTGGATTCCTGCATCCCTTTACTAATATGGCCGCTCATGATTTCAATTCTCATTAAGGTGCATTAGGTCGCTAGGTTACAGACTTTACTAATATGGCCGCTTGGCTCACCACTTCAGTTCCTTCAGTCGCATACTGGGAGGGGCGGGGACCTGGGGTATTAGGACTGGCGCGCGCACAACGCAGTCTGCACAGCAGGTCGGTCTCCGATTCAATGTTCCGGTAAGTACCTTGACGTTGTTCTTTGCGTATATCTACTTTCCTTAGCTGTCACATAGGAGTTCACAGATTACGTAGTAGACCTTCCTGACAGCCAGCGGGTTATTGCAAGTGTTTGTTTGTGCGATAACCTGGCAGCGTGTTAGTGCAGCTGTGTAAGATACTGAACATGTCTGAGTCACGGCTGCAGTCATCAGTGGGGTGTTTCATATGACAGGAGTATTTATGTACGGTAGTAGTGCTGTCACCCTGTATGTACACTGTGTGACTGCTCTCATGCCTTTATTTACACAGACATGCGTATATACACAAGGTGTATTTTATTGTAGACCTACTGGATACTTCATGTATCCTATCTCAGAATATTATATTTTGTTCTTTTAGCCTTGGTCATGTACTAGCTATGTAATAGTTTTATCCATTTAAACAACCTACTCATATGTAATATTTATCATAACAGTTGTATTTATATATTTGTGATATATTTATATAATGATCTATTTTGTAGCTCTAGCTCTTTAAACTGTACATAGTTGTTTATTGAAGCGTTTATAAATCAAATTTCTCCAGAATGCAGTTGCATATTGATTTCCTATTGTATCATTTATGTGATTGATATGAATTTGCATGCATTGCCCTCAAGTGTATAGAATAGACATAAGATATGTGATGGGTAACTTATGGCCAGGAGCATGTGGTCCCCATGTTCTGAATTAACCTGTTTAGTTTCTGTAGGAGTAACCCCTGTGTTATCATGTTCTGGTTAGGTCCCTGAAATGATATGAGTTAACTGAAACACTGTATAGAGTGATTCACTGCATGTCTCTAACATTAAAAACATATATCTAAAGCAACAAGTCATCCTCCTACGCTGCAGTGATCCAGAAATGGGCAGCCTAAGTATACATCCCCACTTTTCAACAAAAGATACCAAGAGAACAAAGAACTTGATAACAAAAGTATTGTGTATTCAGCTATGACGAGATGACCACTTGAATTGTGATAGAGACTGAGTGCATCTGTTCACACTGATTTCAATAGCAGATTTTTTTATAATGTCCATGTATCAATCTTAATATTTTTATGAAAACATGTTTTAAGTTGTGATTTACTACCACTGGCACGTCATCGCGTCTGTGGTCATCGTGGCCCAGAGGGGTGCGGCCCCCGCTGCAGCAGGCGTCCCTTATTTTTCTGTATTGAAGGTGGCAACCCTAAACCCGTGTGATGCTGTGTCACCAGCAGGAACGGACTAACTAATATATAATGTGTCACTGTCAGACTCAGAGATGTTTCACTAGAATGGATTCTAGTGAAACAACGGAGTCTAACAGGGACACATTATATATTAATTAGTCAATTCCTGCTGGTGACTAGAAGGGACAGAGATACAGCGGGCCTGGTGTCAGAGTATATTTTGCTAAACCTAACCAGGCTGTCAGGTGATCTCAATGACAGCTCTGGGCGCAGCCATCTTATGAGACAGAGGGTTGGAGGGAAGGGAATTTACCTTTGTCGGGGAGCTGGACTTTGGAGTTGGGGATACTGCAGAATAAAGTGTACACAACAAAGCTCTGAGCCTCTGACAGCAGCAACGCCACTCTCTCAGCACAGGCGCAAGAAAAAATAAACAACTTCCTCCCACGCAAACTGCTTTGTGCAACACTTATAATAAAAAAAAAATATAGAACTAAAGAATTTTTCTTTTTTAAAAGTGCTCCCCACATCCCCCATATTAGGGTTACGAGTCGCGACCCACAGTTTAAGAAAGGCTGTAATAGATAACTGTAGAAGAAGTGGTGATTTGGGGGTTTCCGGTGAGAAGGCGGAGCTCTGACATAGGTGCTCCAGGTCGGCGTCTTGGTCGATGGTGGCTATCCTAGCCTTCAGTCTTTGCCCATTGTACCTGCAAGGACTCGGGCGCACTGCTTGGCATGATACCGCCAGCAGAAGGGAAACCTCAGATGCTGTCCATGCTGCGGTGAATCCGCATCTACGCTATAGCCGCTGGAAAAGATTTCGAGAATCCCCAAGGAGCCCTAAGTAACCTGCATACCTCTGACTGTGTTGTTTTGACTTACCAGGCTTGCGGTTCTCCCTTTGATTCTGTGGAGCGGCGGAGGAGGGGGTGAGAGGAGGCGGAGTGGTGCTGTGCGAGTGACAGGTGTGTCGGCCCTGTGTGTCATCAGTCCCGGAGGGGTTTTCCTTGAGTGTTTGCTTCGGCACAGAGGAAGTTGTGCCGGGCTTTGAGGCGGGCTCACTGTCGGATGCGGGTGCGCCGCTCCGGGGCGTGCAAGGGTCCCGTGCGTTTTGCCCCTGCAGGGCAGTGGAGTCGTGGACTCAGTTGCAAGTGGTCCAGCACCTGCCGCCGACTTCGTTGTGTAAAGTTATAAGGCACCGGGGTTTTGCAATCTAACCTTTTCTCCACTTCATCTGTACTGCTCCTCCAGGTAGGAGCGCTCCTGGCCGGGTGCCAGCTTTTCCAGGGTCGGCTCAGCTCCTGTTTTACCCTGCAGCCAACGAAGGATACAGACTCTCTCCAGGTGTCCTGTCTTTTGCTCTTGGACTTACGGATCACAGAGGTGACTTTTCAAGATCTTACATTTATTCTGCCTGTTTTCTCAAATTTTCGTTGATTTGAAGCTTTAATCATAGCTGTGAACTGTTTAAGGCGGCCCTGAATCTCAGGAGGCTCTCTGAACTCTTAATGGACTTAGCTTGGGGTTTAATCAGTCCTGGGGTTTCTACCCAGGGACTTGTTTAAATTTGATATTGTTCACTCTCTTTTCTCTTGGCAGGTCTAACAGGACAATGAGTCTATGCATATTTGTTTGTATTGCCGTATATGCAAGAGTATAACTGGTTGTCCTTGATCTCGACCCCAAATTTCTTATCTCTTACTGGTTGCTTAAGTTATAAAGTTTCAGGCATTTTTCTCAGGGCCTTGGCCCTTGTCACTGCACGTCTATAGAATATATTACCATTGCACTTGGTATAGGTTCTATATTGCAAAGCTTACTTACTATTTTTTGTATTTTGATCCCATGTAACACATCAGCTCACGTTCACTTATATAGGTGCTCACTCAAAAAAAAAAAAACATATCTTCACTAATTGTGATATCACTGTTTTTGTCTTCCCCCACACAGGGGATTTGCATTTTGTTTGTTACACATAGTGCTTGTTGTTTTTTTTTGTCACTATTTATGGAAAAATTTGTAACCCACGGTAACAACATTTCACCCAAAATGCCTGCTAAACCCAGGGATAAAAGAAATACCAAATTAGGTGACACAAGTGCAGATATATCATCTGAGAGTATATCTACAGCAATAGATACCCAGGTCCTGATTTCTCAACTTACAGCTATTTTTGCTCCCCAGTTTGAGGGTATTAAAAAAGATCTGGGAGGTATTTCTTCTGAGATTGTTACACTCTCGGCAGAAGTTAAACATTTCTCCCACAGAATTGGGGAATCGGAAAATAGAATTTCTGCCACTGAAGATAGGCTGACAGCTCAAGAGGCTATTATTCAGGCCCAAGAGGTTAAATCGAACAGTATGCAGTTGCGCCTGGAGGATCTTGAAGATCGCTCCAGGCGCAACAACATCAGGGTTATAGGCCTACCCGAATCCCTAGAATTTGAGGATCTCATTAAATTCACCTCCTCAACTCTTCCCCTGGCTATTGGTATAGCACCTCATTCCCTCCCCCTAGCAATTGAGAGGGCCCACAGAGTGGGTCCCAGAAGAGAGTCAGCTAGTGGTCCGGTTAAACCCAGGATGTGTATTGTCAAGCTTTTAAAGTTTCAGGACAAGCTTGAGATCTTGAAGCTAGCTAAGAAAGCTGGTACATTAGAATTCGGGAACAGCAAGATTTTGCTGTTCCAGGACTTCTCGGCGGAAACTTCCGCTCGTAGAAGACTTATGGCCCCGTATTGCTCACAGTTGATCAACAAAGGTATTAAAGCTAGTTTATTTTATCCCGCTAAAATTATAGTGGAAAATAAGGGAGCCAAATTTATTTTCAACGAAGTTTCTGAGATTAAAGAATTTATGAGAACCCTAGAATCTTAGGTACAGGTCTGTTGCTGAGCTGGTTTCTTGGGATTCTAGGTCAGGTTTATAGAATCTCCTTGGAAAGTTTGATTTTTTCCTTGTCAATTTCTTGTTTTTTATTAGTTGTTTTAACGTAATTGTCATGCTTAATACTTGTATCTTGTTATTGTGTGAGAATTATGTTCTTTTTAATTTTGTTCACCAAAAATCGCCAATAGCGAGATCTCTGATAAATATTTTACTTTGGATTGGTGTTTTTTTTTTTTTTCTTTCCTCTCCCCCCGGCTGTTACTTGGAGAATAGCGATGGGCTTTAAAATTCTCTCGTGGAATGTGGGAGGGATTTCCTCTCCTGCCAAGCGTAAATTAGTCATTAAAACATTGGCTTCAGAAAAACCTGATGTGGTTTTCTTACAGGAGACCCATTTAGACGGAATAGAAGCTGCAAAGCTTAAAATAAAATGGGTTGGCGAGGTAATTGCCTCCTCCTCTCCAGCTAAAAAACGAGGAGTGGCGGTCTTATTCCATAAAGATTTGGACTATCAAATTATTAAAGTTGAGTTAGATCCTTCTGCCCGCTATATGTTATTACAGGTGATGATAAAATCTGTTAAATATATATTCTGCAATATTTACACCCCTAATAAATTTTCATTAATTTTTTGGGACCAGATCCAAAATAAAAATTTTCCCTTTCAAAGGGAGAATTTGATTATTTGTGGGGATTTTAATATTACTATGTGCCCAGAGTTAGACGGTTTTTAAAAAAAGAATTATGCTAAATATAAGTATAACGCCAAATACTTAAAAAAATTTTGTAGTAAATTGACTTTGACCGATATCTGGCGCATTCAAAATCCTGTAGCTAGAGCTTTCACGTGCGAGTCCAAGGCGCATAGGACTTTCTCGAGGATTGATCTCTTTCTAATTTCTGAATCATTGACAGTTCTTCAGTTTAAAACGGGAATTGGGGAGTTTCTGATATCGGATCATGCTATAATTTCTTTATCCATTCTTAATACTCACGAGGCACGCTCATCAGCCCAGGTCTTTGGCTTCCCTCGTTTCTTATATACTAATCCAAGTTTTCTATCTTGGATTAAGAGTATCTGGTACGAGTACGTATCATTTAACTCGAATTACAGTCATAAGACGGAGGTCTATTGGGAGGCTGCTAAAGCCGTGATTCGGGGTAAAATTATAGCCTATATGAGTACTCGCTCGAAAAAAATCAAGGAACAGGGGAGTTTTTTTGCTGTTAAAACCAGAGCGGCTTACAGGAATATTCAGTTGGATCCTTCTCCAACGAATTGGGCAGCATATCTCGAGGCCAGAAAGGAAAGAGAGATTTTTTTTAAAGCAGAAATCTATGGAGGAAGAGGTAAGATTGAATCTCAAATGTAGGAGTTTTCACGGGGTGCTCGGCGAAACACCTGGCTCGCCTTATTAAGAATAGAAAGAAGAGAAATTATATCACAGTGATAAAAAAGGGCGAGGACAGGCTTTTCAAGCCAGCAGAGATTTCCCAGGCATTTTTTAATTATTACCAGCCATTGTATTCGTCGGTTAGCACCGATCATAATAGTCAAGAGTCTTTCTGGTCCGTTATTAATATTCCAAAGATACAAGCAGATGAGTTGGCATTGTTGAATCAGCCGATAACGCAAGAGGAGATTGGTACCGCTATTGATAAACTTAAGCTCAATAAAGCTGCTGGCCCAGACGGGCTTCCTGCGGAATTCTATAAACTATTAAAGGGAGAATTGTTATCAGCATTGGAGGCCCTTTTTAATAATTATTATCTTTCTGAAAATGGTATCTCAGAAAATTTTGCAGCGGCTAATATTTCACTTATTGCTAAAAAAAACAAAAACCCAGAGGATATGGCCTCATACAGGCCAATATCAGTGCTTAACACTGATTATAAGTTACTGGCTGGTATTATTGCCGCCAGATTGAATCGCTGTCTGCAGAATTTGATTCATCCGGACCAGACCGGTTTTATGACCTCCAGGAACTCGTCGAGAAATATACGAAAGGTTATTACGTTCTTGGACTATATGTGGAATTTGGAACTTGAGCCCTGCAAGGCCAAAATCTCTGATTCAGCGGTGTTAACCTTGGACGCAGTCAAGGCCTTTGATTCTATTGTTTGGGAGCATTTATTTTGCTCATTGCAGAATTTCGGCTTTACTGGTAATTTTAATCGCTTTATCCACAAGATTTATTCCAAACCCATTTCTTTTCTTCTGGTCAATGGGATCCGTTCCCAGAAGATTGTCTTGCATCGGGGCACTAGGCAGGGGTGTCCATTATCTCCTCTCTCGTTTGGGAAAGTCTCCATTCAAAGTTGTTAATACAATTAAATATTTGGGGCTTGAGCTACATAAAAATCCTAAACTATGGTATGCTGCGAATTATGCCCCATTGTTTTAAAAAATTAAAACTGATCTTCAGCTGTGGGTATCTTATCCGTTGTCAATTTCCGTGAAGGTGAACTTAATAAAAACGATTGTCTTCCCTCGTCTTTTGTGTGTGCTACAGAATCTTCCCATTTTTATATCTAGTTCAGACATTAAAAATTTATATGGCCATTTTTCTAAATTCATTTGGAAAGATAAGAGACCTAGGATTGCATTAGCCAAGCTTATGCAGAAACCAAGCCGTGCTGGTTTAGCATTGCCTGATGTTAGGCTATACAATACTGCGGCCTTGGTGAAATTTGCTATGGATTGGGTGGCGGAAACCAACTGGTTAGCGGTCAGTCAAGAAGAAGCTTTCTATACACGTCCATTCGCGCTCAGAGCTCTTTTACACTGTAATACCAGACAGCTCCCATCCAACATCAGTAGAATGTTATCTTTCAAAAATTTTGTTATTGCGTGGCAGAGGTTCTGCATTTGTCTAGGATTAGATCCCTCTGTTTCGGAATATCTTCCTATCCAGGGAAATCCTAATTTCATTCCTGGTTTATATCACAAGGTATTTAAATCTTGGGGAAATAAGGGGCTGACGCTAGTCAAGCAATTGCTGGGGGTTGACAATCTGATTCATACAGCAGAATTTCTGTTTCAATCTTATGATTTTCCCAGGTCTGATCTGTTTGCCTATTTCCAGATCCGCCACTTTGTGCGCGAGCAGAATTGGGAAAGTAGCATGTCGATAGTATGGTCTGATATCAGAACTTTAATAAAGAAATTTAGTACTGGAGTCTCTTCTATCTCTCTAATGTATGGCATCATGCTCTCTAAACAAAGTGATAAGTACTTGCAGAGCATAAGTAATTGGTTGTTTCCGGTTATTCCTGATATTACCGATGAGAGGATAATCCAGAGCTTCAATATGGTGTATAAGTGTAGGGTCTCGATGACCTGGAAGGAATCGCATGTGAAGCTCTTGAATAATTTTTATATGCATCCGCTTAAATTACAAAAATTCTCTGTTTCTGGACTAAATAATTGCCCTAGATGTTCGAATCCAAGGGCTGATTTATTCCATATGTTTTGGTTCTGTCCCAAAATCAACCAGTGGTGGCATAAAATGTGTTTTTGGTTTAATACTTTATATGATGTAAATTTTGTTTTAACACTACAGGATGTGATTTTATTAATTACAGAAGTAGATAGAAACTCTGCGCCAGTGGTCTGTATTTTGAATACGATTATATTAGCAGTGCGTCACCTTGTCCTTTTAAATTGGAAAGCGAAGGTAGCACCGAGCCTTGAGAGGACTTTAAAGAAATCCAAGGTCAAATTATATTCATTCAGGGATGGTTACCAATTATTATGTCTTACCCTCCTCGGTTACAAAGGCAGATTCTTGCCCCGGTACGATCCACTGCTAGCTTTGCTGAATTAGTCCTGCTAGGGAAATTTCCGGCATCCTGGATAAATTCAGCTCCGTAATCGGGCGGGTATTTGGACCAGAGTTTCGGACGGGGAGTCGGTCGTGAGGTGGTGTCTGGGCGGGGGGTTGCGCGACGGGGGGATTTAGGGGCCCTTTTTTTCTTTTTTTTCCCTCTCCCCTCTTTTCCCCACCACTACGTTTTATGTTAGTTTCGGAAATCAAAATAGGACTTAGTGAGGACTTATCACGCAAATGTTCGTTTTCAGATTGTTCCTGCAGATTGAATGTGCATTTGCTTTATTTCTTTGTGTTTGTATATCAGAAAGTTTGTAATGTCTTATTTTGATTAATAAAAAGAAAAAGATTAAAAAAAATTAAAAAAAATAGATAACTGTAGAGGAAAACAGGATCCACGGGTCTCATCAAACTCTAGATTCCATATTTCTGAACTAGGTATGGTTAACACTAAGCTTGACATAGATAGTGTGTATTGAGACTAGCAATGCGTGTTGATGCAAGTACTAAAATATTTTCATAGGTCCATGCAGTGATGTGCGGGGACTTCAGAGGCTGGTGAGGCAGTGGCTAGCAATCGGATACGCCTTCATTCTTTAGATATCCTTTGTTGAAGAAATAGCAATGCACATGGGCGAGCCAATCGCATGAGGTATCTATATGCAGCCACCAATCAGTATCTACTGAGCATATTTAGATATGATTTTCAACAAAGGATATCAGATTTTCTTCATTCTTTTGATATCCTTTGTTGAAAAGCATATCTAAATTTGCTTAGTAGCTACTGAGCGTATTTAGATATCCTTTCCAACAAAGGATATCAAAAGAATGAAGAAAATCATATATCCTTTGTTGAAAATCATATCTAAATATGCTCAGTAGCTATGAGCATATTTAGATATGCTTTTCAACAAAGGATATCAAAAGAATGAAGAAACTCAGATCTAAATATGCTCATTAGCTACTGAGCATATTTAGATATGATTTTCAACAAAGTATATATGATTTTCTTCATTCTTTTGATATCCTTTGTTGAAAAGCATATCTAAATATGCTTAGTAGCTACTGGGCGTATTTAGATATGCTTTTCAACAAAGGATATCAAAAGAATGAAGAAAATCAGATATCCTTTGTTGGAAAAAATATCTAAATATGCTCAGTAGCTAATGAGCATATTTAGATCTGATTTTCAACAAACATACCATAGCATAGCAACTTGCAAGTTTTGATTAATAAATGTATTTTGTGTATGATCTGGTCAGTGTTGTAAGTTACATTTATTAAGCAAATAAGCACAAAATCACAAAATGGCTGCTCATTAAAATATATTTATAATTTAAATATATTTAGTAAGTTACAATACTGACCTTGTCAAACACAAAATACATTTATTAAGCAAATAAGCACTAAATCACAAGATGGCTGCAAGATGGCTGCTCATTTTAACATATATTTATTAAACTGCCAGAGAAGTTGGGAAGTGGACTGTGGAACATACCAGAGCATCTCCCTCACACACACAGCCCCCTCACTCTCTAAGCTCTCCCTCACACACAGCCCCCTCACTCTCTAAGCTCTCCCTCACACACACAGCCCCCTCACTCTCTAAGCTCTCCCTCACACACACAGCCCCCTCACTCTCTAAGCTCTCCCTCACACACACAGCCCACTCACTCTCTAAGCTCTCCCTCACACACACAGCCCCCTCACTCTCTAAGGTCTCCCTCACACACACAGCCCCCTCACTCTCTAAGCTCTCCCTCACACACACAGCCCCCTCACTCTCTAAGGTCTCCCTCACACACACAGCCCCCTCACTCTCTAAGCTCTCCCTCTCACACACAGCCCCCTCACTCTCTAAGCTCTTCCTCTCACACAGCCCCCTAACTCTCTAAGCTCTCCCTCACACACACAGCCCCCTCACTCTCTAAACTCTTCCTCTCACACAGCCCCCTCACTCTCTAAGCTCTCCCTCACACACACCTCCCCCTCACTCTCTAAGCTCTCCCTCACACACAGCCCCCTCACTCTCTAAGCTCTCCCTCACACACACCCTCACTCTCTAAGCTCTCCCTCTCACACACAGCCCCCTCACTCTCTAAGCTCTTCCTCTCACACAGCCCCCTAACTCTCTAAGCTCTCCCTCACACACACAGCCCCCTCACTCTCTAAGCTCTTCCTCTCACACAGCCCCCTAACTCTCTAAGCTCTCCATCACACACACAGCCCCCTCACTCTCTAAGCTCTTCCTCTCACACAGCCCCCTCACTCTCTAAGCTCTCCCTCACACACACAGCCCCCTCACTCTCTAAGCTCTCCCTCACACACACCCTCACTCTCTAAGCTCTCCCTCACACACACAGCCCCCTCACTCTCTAAGCTCTCCCTCACACACACAGCCCCCTCACTCTCTAAGCTCTCCCTCACACAAACAGCCCCCTCACTCTCTAAGCTCTCCCTCACACACACAGCCCCCTCACTCTCTAAGCTCTCCCTCACACACACAGCCCCCTCACTCTCTAAGCTCTCCCTCACACACACAGCCCCCTCACTCTCTAAGCTCTTCCTTACACACACAGCCCCCTCACTCTCTAAGCTCTCCCTCACACACACAGCCCCCTCACTCTCTAAGCTCTCCCTCACACACACAGCCCCCTCACTCTCTAAGCTCTCCCTCACACACACAGCCCCCTCACTCTCTAAGCTCTTCCTCTCACACAGCCCCCTCACTCTCTAAGCTCTCCCTCATACACACAGCCCCCTCACTCTCTAAGTTCTCCCTCACACACACAGCCCCCTCACTCTCTAAGTTCTCCCTCACACACACAGCCCCCTCACTCTCTAAGGTCTCCCTCACACACACAGCCCCCTCACTCTCTAAGTTCTCCCTCACACACACAGCCCCCTCACTCTCTAAGGTCTCCCTCACACACACAGCCCCCTCACTCTCTAAGGTCTCCCTCACACACACAGCCCCCTCACTCTCTAAGGTCTCCCTCACACACACACACAGCCCCCTCACACACACAGCCCCCTCACTCTCTAAGCTCTCCCTCTCACACAGCCCCCTCACTCTCTAAGGTCTCCCTCACACACAGCCCCCTCACTCTCTAAGCTCTCCCTCACACACACAGCCCCCTCACTCTCTAAGCTCTCCCTCACACACACAGCCCCCTCCACAACCTCTCAGCTGCTTCATGCAGACACAGCCCCCCTCCTCACCCTCTCGGTTCCTTCACACATGAACAGCCAACTCCTTATCCTGTCAGCTACCCTCTCCCACACACAAACCCCTCTGCACGCTCTCATCCCCCTCTCCCTAACACACAGCCCCCTCCTTACCCTCTCAGATCCACTCTCTCACAAACGGCCCTCTCCTCACTCAGTCATCCCCTCTCCCTCATACACAGACCCCTCCTTACCCTGTCAGCTCCCCTCTCACTCACTCACAAAGCCCCCTTCTCACCTTCACAACCCAACCTCAAACCAGGCAGCTCCTATCAGCTATCTTTCTGAATCCCATTCTCTCTCTCCCTCCCTCCTGACCCTCTCAGTCCACCTCTCACTCACACACAGCCTCCTCTTTACAAACATATGCAATCTCTCATTCACACACCACTCTCACCCCCCCCCCCTCTTACCCCTCCACATGCACAGCCCCCTCACTCTCTTAGCTCTCCCTCACACACAGCCCTTACTACCCCTCCACATGCACACACCTCACACACCCTCATATACACATATCTGTCTCAAACGTTTTCTGTCACACTCACAGGCAGACACTGAGTACTGACCTCTTAGTTAAAATAACTGCTCAGCAAATATTTACACATAGCTTCTGTAAAGGGACAGGGAGAAGATCAGTGTGTGTTCTGTGCAGACCGGAGGGAGGAGTTCATTCAGGTTACTTCCTGAGTTAAGCAGTGGTGCTGATCTGAAGCAAAATATTGTAAACATGAGACACAATTTCCAGGATGCCTAATTTTATAGGCATTGCACATATGATCTTTAGCTTCAGCTGTTCAGTGTAGAGATTAGCATAAAGATGAAATGCTGAACGGCTACAAGTAAAAGACAGTGGATCATGTTAGAGGAGGAGTGGGGGACAATAACTGCAGCTTGGAACAAGAGGTTAATTAGAGCAGTAGTATAAGGCTAATACTACTTCTCTAATTAACCTCTTGTTGCAAGCTGAAGTTATTGTCCCCCACTCCTCTAACATGATCCACTGTCTTTTACTTTTAGCTGTTTAGCATTTCATCTTTATGCTAATCTTTCTCTACGCTGTACAGCTGAAGCTAAATTCATTATCTGCAGCTCCATTTCCTCTCTGGCAACGCAGGACTCACTGAGAAGGGGCTGGGAAGCATCACTGTCATATCAGATAGCTTTACGGTGAGCTAATAGTGCAGTCCCGGCTATCAGGGGTTCTTGTTGCCCTGCCCCCACCCTTGATCTACCACTGGTGCTGCATCTAATAACGGAAGCCAACAAAATTTCCTGCATCATTTAAAAAATAAAAACTGAAGTTCCTAGCTTGTTGTGCACTGTTAAAAGCCGTGTGCGCTAAGATGCCTCTCTAAGATTGTGCTGACTGAGTGCTCTTTGTAATTTTATTAATAAGTACTATTGTAGCGGGAAGTATCGGCAATGTGTACCTTACCTGTGTTAGTAAAAGAATACTCTCAGTGCTGCTGCTCGATGTCCGACTCTCCGTCTCACTAGTAGTCTGAGGCTGAGATGACGCCGGGCACGTGACAGACGCTGACGACGCGCGCCTCAATTCCGGCAGCCCGCCCAGAGACTCAGACACAGTTGCGGGCAATACTGAGATCTGATTGGCTGAGACGGCCAACTTGCTCCCGAGGCGAGCCTCCGGTGTGGGAGCATTGGCCGCATTGAGAGCACTGCTGCATTAGCACTGATTATCCTCTTGATGGCAGCAGCAGTCTCTCAGCGGCCCATAGTTCCCAATACATTTCATATTGTGCAATATAAGGATAGCTAGCCTCCAGTTTATTATTGCGCAATATGAATGTATGTATTGTATTTAATTAATACATGTATTATAAAGTTTTTTTTGCACAATACACATAACAAATTAAATAAATTTGGTGGAGGGGTGGGGGGGTAGGGGGGGTCACCTGTTTATTAAAAAAATATATATTGAAAAAAAAAAAAAGGATTTTTTTTTTTTTGTACAAAAAGGGTGTAATACATAGATTGTCCAGGGGAGGCACTGCCTCACCTGCCTCTTATGAGTGCACGTCACTGGGTCCATGTATGTAACTGAACATACAATTTAGTATCTGAGATAAATTAAATGAACTTGGTCTGTCAAAAAGAGACTATACTACTCATAATGAGATTAGTCAAAGTACATATTACGGTCAGTAACCGGAGCACAAAGCATACATGAAAAAGTACATGTATTGGAAAATATTATGTCTAAAAGTATTCTCTTCTATCAAAACAGTATCTCTGTTGTGTAACAGGAAAATTATAGAATAAAAGAAATGCTGAGGTGGAACCATTTGTATTGGTAATACAAAACAATATAAAACAATACAAAATGTTTGCATAATGATTACATTTGCAGATTTGGTATATACTGTATATGCATGCCCCATTGTACTATGTTAAAGTACAATAAAATTTGGGCACAAAAATCCCAGATATAGTGCCCAAAGGAATGATTTGTATGATATAGTATGAGCTTGACAAAAAATCCTGCTATACAAATGGTTTTCAAAAACAAGCATGTAAGAGATTTGTGCATCACCCTGTGAAAAGCCACACAACCATAACATTGAATATTCATGCTTGAAGGAATTAAGGAAGTTTCTTAAAAAACTTAAATCAACAGCAGTAGAATCAAACTGAGACAGCTGCCTGAATAACTTTTCTACCAAAGACTGCTTCAGAAGAAGCAAAATGCATCAAAATGGTAAAAACAATAAAAGTATGCAAAGATGACCAAATTACTGATTTGCAATTTTGGTCAACCAAAGCTTCTGAACTTAGTAGAATGAGCTGTAAATCTCTGAGGCAGAGCCTGCCCTGCCTCGAAAAAAGCCTTGAAAAACAAAAGCTTTAACCAGGATGCCAAAGAAATGGCAGAGGCTTCCTAACCTTTTCTGGAACCAGAAAAACAACAAGTAGACTAGAAGTCTTCTGAAATCCTAGAAACCTCTATATAGAATTATAAAGCTCTTACCACATCCAAAGGATGTAAAGAACTCTTAAAGAATTCTTTAGGATTAGGACCCAAAGAAGGAACAACAATTTCTCTACTAATGTTGTTCAAATTCACAACCTTAGGAAAAAAAGAAGTCCACAAAACAACTTATCTAGATGAAAAAGTCAGATAAGGAGTCACACAAGAGAGAGCTGATAAATCCAAAATTCTTGTAGCAGAAGAGATAGTCAAAAGAAACAACACTTTCCAAGAAAGTAGATAATTTTCAAAGAGGAAGCGTTCGTGAAACGCGCGTCAGGGGTCCGACAGGGGCAGCTTAGTCTCTCCTGTTGTTCATTTTTAATTTGCTTACTCTTGTGGAAAATTAGGTTAATAAGTGGTTAAACTTATGTCCTCTAATCCTTTACTGTTATATGTTAATATTAATGCAGCCCTCGGATTGTAAGGGCTTAGTTAACTTAAATTCATTATGGATTGAGGATATCTAATAGTGGACATACTTATTTAATGGCTATTATGCAAACCACAGAGTTTAAGTGGTTTTAATTCACAGCTTTTGCTACTTTAATGTATGAATGATTGGGAACAATTTTATTATTTTGAACACTTTATGATATAAGTAGAGTTAAAGTTTGATAATACTTAGTGGAATTATTCTCTCTTGTAACTGAGAGTACAACAAAGTTTAAACTAGTTTGTCTAGTTGTTGTCATTTGTTTTATTGAGTAATCCACTCCAGGTTTTGCTGTTTTACAAAATTTAAAATTCTAGTATTTAGAATATCATTTTCAATAGTAAATATATGTAAAACCTGGCACCATTTCTACAGCTCTACTCCCCCCAACCTTTTTTCTCTAAATACCTTTTTTCTCTAAACCACTGAAAGAAATGTTCTGTAATATAGACAGGCTAACAACAATTACAATTGACTTTTGTCCGATAAAGACATGAACACAGAATCCATCTAGAAACCCAAAAAGAAGTGACCCTTGTCTGAGGAATCACGAAACTCTTAGGCAAATTAAATCCTCTAACCATGTCTTGAAGAAACAAAACTTAGTTGATTCATGAGGGATTCCAAAAAAAGAAAAGTCCATTCTAATTACCGGTAAGAGACTAAGATGCTGCTCATTTAATCGACTTCGGAAAGGCTGAAAGGCTGAATGGACCTCGCCGGGAATCGAACCTGCAACCCTAAGGTTGCTACAGAGCTCAGCCACAGTGTATTAGCATGCTGAGCTATCTGTCTGGCTTCAATAAAAGAAAAGTTTAAGCTAATACCAAGATACCATCCAAATAAGGAAGCACCACAATACCCTACTGTCTGAAAACAGAAAGAAGGGCACCAAGAACCTTTGAAAAGATTCATAAAGCTGTCGGTAGACCAAATGGAAAAGCGACAAATTGGTAAAGCTTATCTAAAAAGTAAAATCTCAGAATCCACAAGTGGTCTGAATGAAATAAAATGACCTTGCTGAACAAAAAGGCATAATAGTCCTTATAATTGCCAAATAAAGTTGAGACTAACAAAACAATATAAAAGTCTTCAGATCCAAGATTGGACTGAATAAACCTTTCTTCTTTGGGACAAAAAATAGAATTGAATAGAAACCTAAACCCTGTTCCTGCTAAAAGAACTGGTATAATCACTCCTTAAAAAAATTCACAGAGTGTACTGAGAAAGAAAGATTCTTCCCATATGAGGTCTCATTCTAAAAATCTATTCAAACCCTGAGAACAATATAGAATTTGGACTGAGTACATCCAAAAACAATTTAATCTGCCCCCCACCAGAAAGACTGGTTTGAGAACCGTACCTTCATGCAGTCTAATAACTAGTAATTATATAGCATTTTTCTCCCAGAAGGATACACAGAAATGCTTTTTCAGTGCTTACACTCAGAGTTAACCAAATTAGCAGCTGATAAAACAGTTATTACCCTAATAAATGGTACACAATAAATTGACCTCAAAGGGACAAAGGGCTGTATTAACCCTGCTGAGAAATGAATCTATGACCTTTGGATCTAGAATAAGCATTTGTAGTCAGGACATTCACTAACTGATCTACATCATCGGACTAAAAGTAGGGCAGAAAAAAACTCTAAACCTCCAGAAATAGTGGAGATAATAGAAATCAAACAAGTTATTATCATAACAAGATAGAGATAATAAAATATATTTGAAATCATAATAATAGATATAGTAAGCATAATTAAATGAATACATCTAAAGTAAATAAACAGAGTTATATACTTGAGAATCTGAAACTGCTTATGCTAACTGTTCAACAAAGGTTGAGAGAACAGTAATGTCAGCCACAGATAAAGCTGAGCTAAAAATATAAACAGTATGTGAATATGCTCTACTAAGGTTATATTCAAATTCTAAAGAATTCTGAAAATAAGTACCAATTTCCATAGAAATAGTAGTACAGTCCCTAGAGGGAATCAGAATAACCATTATCTAGAATAGAATACAGATAGTATATTGAATAGGAAAAGACCTCAAGAGCAAAAAATTTAAAATCCAGTTTTGAAAAGGATTACTAACATAGGCCTAGATTTGGAGTTCGGCGGTAGCCGTGAAAACCAGCGTTAGAGGCTCCTAACGCTGGTTTTGGCCGCCCGCTGGTATTTGGAGTCAGTGATTAAAGGGTCTAACGCTCACTTTTCAGCCGCGACTTTTCCATACCGCAGATCCCCTTACGTCAATTGCGTATCCTATCTTTTCAATGGGATCTTTCTAACGCTGGTATTTAGAGTCGTTTCTGAAGTGAGCGTTAGAGCTCTAACGACAAAACTCCAGCCGCCTGAAAATAGCAGGAGTTAAGAGCTTTCTGGCTAACGCCGGTTCATAAAGCTCTTAACTACTGTACCCTAAAGTACACTAACACCCATAAACTACCTATGTACCCCTAAACCGAGCTCCCCCCACATCGCCGCCACTCGATTAAAATTTTTAACCCCTAATCTGCCGACCGCCACCTACGTTATACTTATGTACCCCTAATCTGCTGCCCCTAACCCCGCCGACCCCTATATTACATTTATTAACCCCTAACCTGCCCCCCACAACATCGCCGCCAGCTACTTAAAATAATTAACCCCTAATCTTCCGACCGCAAAGCGCCCCCACCTACGTTATCCCTATGTACCCCTAATCTGCTACCCCTAACACCGCCGACCCCTATATTATATTTATTAACCCCTAATCTGCCCCCCTCAACGTCGCCGACACCTGCCTACACTTATTAACTCCTAATCTGCCGAGCGGACCTGAGCGCTACTATAATAAAGTTATTAACCCCTAATCCGCCTCACTAACCCTATCATAAATAGTATTAACCCCTAATCTGCCCTCCCTAACATCGCTGACACCTAACTTCAATTATTAACCCCTAATCTGACGACCGGAGCTCACCGCTATTCTAATAAATGTATTAACCCCTAAAGCTAAGTCTAACCCTAACACCCCCCTAACTTAAATATAATTTTAATCTAACGAAATAAATTAACTCTTATTAAATAAATTATTCCTATTTAAAGCTAAATACTTACCTGTAAAATAAATCCTAATATAGCTACAATATAAATTATAATTATATTATAGCTATTTTAGGATTAATATTTATTTTACAGGCAACTTTGTATTTATTTTAACCAGGTACAATAGCTATTAAATAGTTAAGAACTATTTAATAGCTACCTAGTTAAAATAATAACAAATTTACCTGTAAAATAAATCCTAACCTAAGATATAATTAAACTTAACACTACCCTATCAATAAAATAATTAAATAAACTACCTACAATTAACCTAACACTACACTATCAATAAATTAATTAAACACAATTCCTACAAATAAATACAATTAAATAAACTATCTAAAGTACAAAAAATAAAAAAGAACTAAGTTACAAAAAATAAAAAAATATTTACAAACATAAGAAAAATATTACAACAATTTTAAACTAATTACACCTACTCTAAGCCCCCTAATAAAATAACAAAGCCCCCCAAAATAAAAAATTCCCTACCCTATTCTAAATTTAAAAAGTTACAAGCTCTTTTACCTTACCAGCCCTGAACAGGGCCCTTTGCGGGGCATGCCCCAAGAAGTTCAGCTCTTTTGCCTGTAAAAGAATAAATACAATACCCCCCCCCCAACATTACAACCCACCACCCACATACCCCTAATCTAACCCAAACCCCCCTTAAATAAACCTAACACTAAGCCCCTGAAGATCTTCCTACCTTGTCTTCACCATCCAGGTTCACCGATCCGTCCTGAAGAGCTCCTCCGATGTCCTGTTCCAAGCCCAAGCGGGGGCTGAAGAGGTCCATGATCCGGTCAAAGTCTTCATCCAAGCGGGGCAGAAGAGGATCTTCCATCCGATTGAAGTCATCATCCAGGCGGCATCTTCTATGGTCTTCCATCCGGAGCGAAGCGGCAGGATCCTGAAGACCTCCAGCGCGGAACATCCATCCGGACCGACGACTGAACGACG
Source organism: Bombina bombina (assembly GCF_027579735.1). Taxonomy (NCBI): domain Eukaryota; kingdom Metazoa; phylum Chordata; class Amphibia; order Anura; family Bombinatoridae; genus Bombina; species Bombina bombina. Next base: position 550,289,559 of record NC_069501.1, on the reverse strand, counting down.
AATGACTGTTCCTTTAAGGGACGTCATCCAAGATGGCGTCCCTCGAATTCCGATTGGCTGATAGGATTCTATCAGCCAATCGGAATTAAGGTAGGAATTTTCTGATTGGCTGATGGAATCAGCCAATCAGAATCAAGTTCAATCCGATTGGCTGATCCAATCAGCCAATCAGATTGAGCTCGCATTCTATTGGCTGATCGGAACAGCCAATAGAATGCGAGCTCAATCTGATTGGCTGATTGGATCGGCCAATCGGATTGAACTAGATTCTGATTGGCTGATTCCATCAGCCAATCAGAAAATTCCTACCTTAATTCCGATTGGCTGATAGAATCCTATCAGCCAATCGGAATTCGAGGGACGCCATCTTGGATGACGTCCCTTAAAGGAACAGTCATTCGTCGTTCAGTCGTCGGTCCGGATGGATGTTCCGCGCTGGAGGTCTTCAGGATCCTGCCGCTTCGCTCCGGATGGAAGACCATAGAAGATGCCGCCTGGATGATGACTTCAATCGGATGGAAGATCCTCTTCTGCCCCGCTTGGATGAAGACTTTGACCGGATCATGGACCTCTTCAGCCCCCGCTTGGGCTTGGATCAGGACATCGGAGGAGCTCTTCAGGACGGATCGGTGAACCTGGATGGTGAAGACAAGGTAGGAAGATCTTCAGGGGCTTAGTGTTAGGTTTATTTAAGGGGGGTTTGGGTTAGATTAGGGGTATGTGGGTGGTAATGTTGGGGGGGGGTATTGTATTTATTCTTTTACAGGCAAAAGAGCTGAACTTCTTGGGGCATGCCCCGCAAAGGGCCCTGTTCAGGGCTGGTAAGGTAAAAGAGCTTGTAACTTTTTTAATTTAGAATAGGGTAGGGAATTTTTTATTTTGGGGGGCTTTGTTATTTTATTAGGGGGCTTAGAGTAGGTGTAATTAGTAAAATTGTTGTAATATTTTTCTTATGTTTGTAAATATTTTTTTATTTTTTGTAACTTAGTTCTTTTTTATTTTTGGTACTTTAGCTAGTTTATTTAATTGTATTTATTTGTAGGAATTGTGTTTAATTAATTTATTGATAGTGTAGTGTTAGGTTAATTGTAGGTAATTGTAGGTAGTTTATTTAATTTTTTTATTGATAGGGTAGTGTTAGGTTTAATTATATCTTAGGTTAGGATTTATTTTACAGGTAAATTTGTTATTATTTTAACTAGGTAACTATTAAATAGTTCTTAACTATTTAATAGCTATTGTACCTGGTTAAAATAATTACAAAGTTGCCTGTAAAATAAATATTAATCCTAAAATAGCTACAATGTAATTATAATTTATATTGTAGCTATATTAGGATTTATTTTACAGGTAAGTATTTAGCTTTAAATAGGAATCATTTATTTAATAAGAGTTAATTTCGTTAGATGTAAATTATATTTAAGTTAGGGGGGTGTTAGGGTTAGGGTTAGACTTAGCGTTAGGGGTTAATACATTTATTAGAATAGCGGTGAGCTCCGATCGGAAGATTAGGGGTTAATAATTGAAGGTAGGTGTCGGCGATGTTAGGGAGGGCAGATTAGGGGTTAATACTATTTATGATAGGGTTAGTGAGGCGGATTAGGGGTTAATAACTTTATTATAGTAGCGCTCAGGTCCGCTCGGCAGATTAGGAGTTAATAAGTGTAGGTAGGTGGCGGCGATGTTGGGAGCGGCAGATTAGGGGTTAATAAATATAATATAGGGGTCGGCGATGTTAGGGCAGCAGATTAGGGGTACATAGGGATAACGTAGGTTGCGGCGGTTTACGGAGCGGCAGATTAGGGGTTAAAAAAAATATGCAGGGGTCAGCGATAGCGGGAGCGGCAGATTAGGGGTTAATAAGTGTAAGGTTAGGGGTGTTTAGACTCGGGGTACATGTTAGAGTGTTAGGTGCAGACGTAGGAAGTGTTTCCCCATAGGAAACAATGGGGCTGCGTTAGGAGCTGAACGCTGCTTTTTTGCAGGTGTTAGGTTTTTTTTTCAGCTCAAACAGCCCCATTGTTTCCTATGGGAGAATCGTGCACGAGCACGTTTTTGAGGCCGGCCGCGTCCGTAAGCAACTCTGGTATCGAGAGTTGCATTTGCGGTAAAAATGCTCTACGCTCCTTTTTTGGAGCCTAACGCAGCATTTGTTTGAACTCTCGATACCAGAGTTAAATTTATGGTGCGGCCAGAAAAAAGCCCGCGGAGCGTTAACAGCCCTTTTACCGCCAAACTCCAAATCTAGGCCATAGTTAATATGAGGACTAGACTCCTAAAAGCTATAAATAACAAAATTTCCTTAGCAAAGAACAAAAAAAATGTTCAAATGAAAAATAAGAATTTTTAACAAACTGTCTGATACAGGATCCTTTGAGCCAAAGAAACCTTCATCAGTAGAATAAACTTAAATATGTTGTCGGTCAGAACAAAATTAATTAAATCTTAATTTTGAAAAGACCTTAAAGGCATAATTGCAGTCATAAACTTTTATGATATAAGCAACAACATGTGATGTTTGCAGATGAAATCAAGTACATGAACTGAATATGTAAAAAAAACAGTAAATGTCATTGTACATGTAGAAATATTGCTAGCATAAAACATGATAATAAATGCCACATAATCAAAATGGTAAAATGTAGTAAATGTATGCAAAGAAGACCAAGTTGCTGCTTTGCAAATTTGATCAACCGAAGCTTAATTTTTAAAAGCCCAAGAAGTGGCGACTGATCTAGTAGAATGAGCTGTAATTCTTTGAGGCATAGACTGTCCCGCCTCTAAATAAGCCTTGTGAATCAAAAGTTTTACCCAGATGCCAAAGAAACAAAATTTATGCTTACCTGATAAATGTATTTCTTTTTGGATACGATGAGTCCACGGAATTCATCCTTACTTGTGGAATATCACCTCCTGGTCAGCAGCAGGCGGCAAAGAGCACCACAGCAGAGCTGCTATATATAGCTCCTCCCTTTCCTCCCCCTCCAGTTGTTCGACCAAAGTTAGGAAGAGAAAGGAAAAGCCAAGGTGCAGAGGTGTCCGAAGTTTAACAAAAATTTTATAACCTGTCTCATTTAGAACAGGGCGGGCCATGGACTCATCGTATCCAAAAAGAAATACATTTATCAGGTAAGCATAAATTTTGTTTTCTTTTTTAAGATACGATGAGTCCACGGAATTCATCCTTACTTGTGGGATACAATACCAAAGCTATAGTACACGGATGAAAAGGGAGGGACAAGACAGGTAACCTAAACGGAAGGCACCACTGCTTGAAGAACTTTCCTCCCAAAAGCAGCCTCCGCAGAGGCAAAAGTATCAAATTTATCAAATTTGGAAAAAATGAAGAGACAACCAAGTTGCAGCTTTGTAAATCTGCTCAACAGAAGCATAATTTTTGAATGCCCATGAGGAAGCCACAGACCTAGTGGAATGAGCTGTAACTCGATCAGGAGGCTGCCGTCCAGCAGTCCCATAAGCAAAACGGATGATACTCTTCGACCAAAAAGGCAGAGAAGTAGCCGTAGCTTTCTGACCCCTACGTGTCCCTGAAAAAACAACAAACAAAGAAGATGTTTGACGAAAATCCTTAGTTGCTTGTAAATAACATTTTAAAGCACGAAAAACATCCAAATTATGTAACAAACGTTCCTTCCTAGAAGGATTAGGACACAAAGAAGGGAGAAAAATCTCCTGATTAATATTCTTTGTTGAAACCACTTTAGGAAGAAACCCCGGTTTAGTACGTAACACCACATTATCCGCATGAAAAATAAGATAAGGAGAATCAAATAGTAACGCCGAAAGCTTAGATACTCTTCGTGCAGAAGAAATAGCAACTAGAAATAATACTTTCCAAGATAAAACCTTAATATCAGTGGAATGCATAGGTTCAAACGGAACCCCTTGAAGAACACTAAGAACTAAATTTAAACTCCAAAGAGGAGCAATTGACCTAAATACAGGTCTGATTCTATTCAGAGCCTGACAAAAAGATCATACATCTAAGATATCTGCTAGACACTTGTGTAACAAAATAGATAAAGCAGAAATCTGTCCCTTTAAGGAACTCCTCAATGGAAGCTTCCATGGTGGCAGAGATGACATGTCCACCCGATCAGCATACCAAATCCTGCGAGGCCACGCAGGGGTGATAAGAATTACTGATGCCCTCTCCTGCTTGACTCAAGCAATCACCCGTGGAAAAAGAGCAAACAGAGGAAATACATAAGCTAGGCTGAAAGACCAGGGCACTGCCAAGGCATCTATCAGTTCCGCCTGAGGATCCCTGGACCCGTATCTCGGAAGCTTGGCATTCTGGCGAGATGCCATGAGATCCAACTCCGGCCTGCCCCATATGAGAATCAGGTTGGAGAAAACCTCTGGATGGAGTTCCCACTCTCCCGGATGAAATGTCCGTCTGCTCAGAAAATCTGCCTCTCAATTTTCCACCCCTGGGATGTAGATCTCTGACAGATGGCAGGAGTGAGACTCTGCCCACTGTATTATCTTGGCTACTTCTGTCATCGCTAAGGAACTCCTTGTTCCTCCCTGATGATTGATGTAGGCAACTGTCGTTATGTTGTCCAATTGGAATCTGATGAAATGGGCCAATGCCAACTGAGGCCAAGCCTGAAGAGTATTGAAAATCGCTCTCAACTCTAGAATATTGATGGGAAGAAGAGACTCTGCCTGAGTCCATACACCCTGGGCCCTTAGGGAATTCCAGACTGCTCCCCATCCTAACAGGCTGGCATCTGTTGTCACTATCACCCATGAGGGTCTTCGGAAGCATGTCCCCTGGGACAGATGATCCAGTGACAACCACCATAGAAGAGAGTCCCTTGTCTCCTGAGCCAGATTTATTTGATGAGACAAATCTGTATAATCCCCATTCCACTGCCTGAGCATGCTCAATTGCAGAGGCCTCAGATGAAAACGAGCAAACGGAACAATGTCCATTGCCGCCACCATCAATCCGATTACCTCCATGCACTGAGCCACTGACGGACGAGGATTGGACTGAATGAGCCAACATGTATTCAGAATTTATTTAGTCTATTAGGGTTCTTAGAAAAGATACTCTTGTCTGAGGAACTAATGAACTCTTTTCCACGTTTACCTTCCACCCGTGGGTCCTTAGGAAGGAAAGGACAACGTCGGTATGAGACCTTGCCAGTTGAAATGATGACGCCTGGATCAGTATATCGTCCAGAAAATTCTGGGAGCTGTGGCCAGACCAAAAGGAAGTTTGAATTTTTGAAAATTGAAAATGTTTGTCCAGAAAGGCAAACCTCAGAAACTTGTAATGATCTCTGTGGATAGGAACATGAAGATATGCATCCTTTAGATCCACCGTTGACATAAACTGACCCTCCTGGATCAGTGGAAGAATGGTTTGAATAGTTTCCATCTTGAAAGATGGAACCCTGAGAACTTGTTTAGACTCTTGAGGTCTATTATAGGTCTGAAAGTTCCCTCCTTTTTGGGAACTACAAATAGATTTGAATAAAACCCCTGTCCTTGCTCCTGAATTGGATCCAATCAGCCAATAGGATTTTTCCTACCTTAATTCCGATTGACTGATAGAATCCTATCAGCCAATAGGATTTTTCCTACCTTAATTCCGATTGACTGATAGAATCCTATCAGCCAATCGGAATTCAAGGGACGCCATCATGGATGACGTCATTTAAAGGAACCTTCATTCGTCGTTAACCGAGATGGATGCTCCGCGTCGGATGTCTTGAAGATGGACCTGCTCCCCTCCGGATGGATGAAGATAGAAGATGTCGCCTGGATGAAGTCTTCTGCCCATCTGGAGGTCCACTTGTGCCCGGCTGGGTGAAGACGGCTCAAGGTAGGGTGATCTTCAAGGGGTTAGTGTTAGGTTTTATTAAGGGGGGATAGGGTGGGTTTTAGAGTATGGTTGGGTGTGTGGGTGGTGGGTTTTAATGTTGGGGGGGTATTGTATTTTTTTTTTAAAAGGTAAAAGAGCCGATTACTTTGGGGCAATGTCCCGCAAAAGGCCCTTTTAAGTATTTTAGTTTTAATTAGGAATTATTTATTTAATGATAGTAATATTTATATTTAAATTTATATTTATATTTAAGTTAGTGGGTGTTAGGTTTAGGGTTAGACTTCGGTTTAGGGGTTAATATGTTGATTATAGTGGCGGGGGGCAGATTAGGGGTTAAAAAATATAATGTAGATGGCGGTGGGCTCCAGGAGCGGCGGTTTAGGGGTTAAACAATTTTAGTTGCGGCGGGGTCCGGGATCGGCAGGATAGGGGTTAATAACTTTATGTAGGAGGCGGCGGTATGGGGGCGGCAGATTAGGAGTTAATAGGTATAACGTAGGTGGCGACGGGGTCGGGGAGAGGCGTTTTAGTGGTTAATAACTTTATTTAGTTGCGGGGGCTCCGGGAGCGGCGGTTTAGGGGGTAAATAGTATAGTGTGGGTGCTTAGTGACAGTATAGCAAGAAAGCTGTGAATAAGCCGAAGAGCAGCGAGATCGCTGACTGTTAGTTATCAACAGTCCGCTGCTCATCGCACCATACTTGGTGCGCGGCTTTTTGACAGCTTTCTTGATAAATTTGGCAAACTTATTCAGGTCCGCGGTGGCAATGTTAGGCGAGCGTATTGGTGCCGTCGAATGCAAGAAAGTCTAATTACTATTGAGAATCAATACCCAAGCTAGAGGACACAGATGATAAGGGAGGGATAAGACAGGGAACCTAAACGGAAGGCACCACTGCTTGAAGAACTTTTCTCCCAAAAGAGGCCTCAGCCAAGGCAAAAGTGTCAAATTTATAGAATTTTCAAAAAGTGTGAAGAGAGGAGCAAGTTGCAGCCTTGCAAATCTGTTCCACAGAAGCTTCATTTTTGAATGCCCAGGAAGAAGAAACAGCCCTCGTGGAATGAGCCGTGACTCTCTCAGGAGGCTGCTATCCTGCAGTTTCATAGGCCAAACGAATTATACTCTTCAGCCACATAGAAAGAAGTAGCCATAGCTTTCTGACCCTTGCGCTTCCCAGAGAAAACAGAGACAAAGCAGAAGACTGGCGACACAAAGAAGGAACAACGATTTATTGATTAATGTTCCTTTCCGAAACCACTTTAGGGAGGAACCCTAACTTAGTACGCAGAACTACCTTATCCAAATAGAAAATAAGGTAAGGGGATTCATACTGAAATGCCGAGAGCTCAGAGACTCTATGAGCAGAAGAAATTGCAACAAGAAACAAAACTTTCCAAGATAACATCTGAATATCTAAAGAACGCATATGCTCAAACGGAGCCTGTTGAAGAACTCTAAGAACAAGGTTAAGACTCCAGGGAGGAGTAACAGGTTTGAACACATTCTGACTAAGGCCTGACAGAAGGATTGCACATCTGGCACGTCCACTAGACGTTTATGCAACAATATAGATAAAGGCAGAAATTTGACCTTTCAAGGTACTAGCAGATAATCCATTCTCCAGACCCTCCTGGAGAAAAGACAAAATTCTAGGAATCCGAACTCTACTCCAAGAGTAGCCTCTGGATTCACACCAATACAGATATTTACGCCATATTTTGTAGTAAATCTCTCTGGTAACAGGCTTACAAGTTTGAATCATGGTCTCAATGACCGACTCAGAAAAACCACGCTTAGATAAAATTAAGCTGTCAATCTCCAAGCAGTCCGCTTCAGAGAAACGAGATTTGGATGAAGGAAGGGCCCTTGAAGTAGAAGGTCCTTCCTCAGTGGAAGTTTCCAAGGTGGAAGAGATGACATCTCCACTAGATCTGCATACCAGATCCTGCGAGGCCACGCCAATGAGGATCACCAACGCCCTCTCCTGCTTGATTTGAGCAATGACCCATGGAAGAAGAGAGAACTGAGGAAATAGGTATGCTAGACTGAAGTTCCAAGGAACCGCCAGATCATCTATCAGTACAGCCTGAGAATCCCTTGACCTCGACCCGTACCTTGGGAGCTTGGCATTCTGTCAAGATGCCATGAGATCCAGCTCCGGGTGCCCCCATTTGAGAATCAAGTTGGAAAACACCTCTGGATGGAGTTCCTACTCCCCCAGGTGAAAGGCCTGTCTGCTCAGAAAATCTGCTTCCCAATTGTCCACTCCTGGAATGTGGATCGGAGATAGACAGTAGTTGTGGGTCTCCACCCACTGAATAATTTTGGCTACCTCTTTCATGGCCAAGGAACTCAGAGTTCCTGCCTGATGGTTGATGTAAGCCACTGAAGTTATGTTGTCCGACTGGAACCTGATAAACCGGGCTGAAGCTGAGGCCAGAAGAGCATTGAAGATTGCCCTCAGCTCTAGGATGTTTATGGTGAGAACAGACTCCTCCCTAGACCACGTCCCCTGAGCCTTTATCGAGCACCAGACTGCTCCCCATCCCAAAAGGCTGGCATCCATGGTCACAATCACCCAGGAAGGTCTGCGGCAGCAGATTGCCTGGGAGAAATGTTCCCGAGATAACCACCAAGGAAGAGAATCTCTTGTTGCCTGATCCAGATGTAAACGCGGAGACAGATATGCATAATCCCCATTCCATTGTTTGTGTGTGCATAACTGCAGAGGTCTGAAATGGAATCGGGCAAACGGAATGATGTCCATGGCAGCTACCATCAGACCCACTACCTCCATATATTGAGCCACTGACAGCCGAGGAGAGGACTGAAGGGCAAGGCAAGAGTCGAAAATCTTTGTCTTTCTGACCTCTATTATGGTTTCCAAGAACACTAACCTTGTAGCTGGTATCAAGGAACTCTTTCTCAAATTCACCTTCCATCCGTGGGAACGCAGAAAGGGTAACATCTCAGTGTGGGAGCTTGCTTGATGAAAGGATGGCGCCTAGACGAGAATGTCGTCCAGATAAGGCACCACTTCAATGCCCCGCAACCAAAGCACCGCCGACAGGGCTCCCAGGACTTTTGAGAAAATTCTGGGAACTGTGGCAAGGCCGAAAGGAAGAGACACAAACTGGAAGTGTTCGTCTAGAAAGGCAAACCTCAGGAACTTGTGATGATCCCTGTAAATGGGAACATGTAGGTACGCATCCTTCAAATCTACCATTATCATGAAATGACACTCTTGAACTAAGGGAAGAATGGAATGAATAGTTTCCATCTTGAAGGACAGTACCCTGAGGAACTTTAGACTTTTGAGAACTAAAATTGGCCTGAAAGTTCCCTCTTTTTTGGGAACCACAAACAGATTGAAGTAGAATCCCAGACCCCGTTCCTGCATTGGGACAGGAACTATCATTCCTAGGTCGGAAAGGTCCCGGACACAGTTTAAGAACGCCTCTCTTTTTATCTGGTCTACAGAAAATCTGGAGAGCAGAAACCTGCCCCTGGGAGGAAAGGTTTTTAACTCTAGTTTGTATCCCCGGGACACAATGTCCACTGCCCAGGAATCCTAAACATCCCAAACCTAAGTGAAGAAAGACAGTCTGCCCCCCACAAGATCCCTTCATGCTGCCTTGGAGTTACTAACGGGCTTCTTAGATTGCTTCCCCTTGTTCCAAGACTGGCTGGACCTCCAGGAAGGCTTGGACTGTTCTTGCTTGGCAGAGGAAGTCTTACCCTTGAAGTTTCGAAAGGAACGAAAATTACTCTGACGTCCCTCTGCTTATTCCTCTTGTCCTGGTAGGATTGTATATCCCATATGTCACTAGCTCATGGGCTCTTGCCAATTACATGAAAGAAATTACCCTTACCTCCCATAATGTCTAAAATAATTTCAGCCAAGCCTGGCCCAAACAAGGTCTTACCCTTGTAGGGAATTGCCAAAAGCTTAGACGACACATCCGCAGACCATGATTTCAACCATAAAGCTCTGCGGGCCAGTACTGCAAAACCAGAAATCTTTGCTCCCAACTTAACTTGTAGGAAAGCATCCATAATAAAGGAATTAGCCAACTTAAGGGCCTTGATCCTATCCTGGATATCCTCAAGGGGAGTATCTGTCTGAATAAATTCAGACAACGCATCAGACCAATATGCCGCCGCACTGGTGACGGGAGCAATACACACCGCAGGTTGCCATTGTAAACCATGGCATACATACATCTTTTTAAGTAACCCCTCCAACTTCTTATCCATAGGATCCTTAAAGGAACAGCTATCCTCTATGGGAATAGTGGTTCTCTTAGCCAAAGTGGAAATTGCCCCTTCCACCTTGGGGACCGTCTGCCAAGACTCCTTGATAGAGTCAGCTATTGGAAACATCTTCTTAAAAATTAGGGATGGAGAAAAAAGGATATTAGGTCTCTCCCATTCCTGAGCAATAATCTCTGTAGCCCGGTCTGGAACTGGAAAAACCTCCACCGAGGAAGGAACGTCAAAGTATTTGTTTAACTTACTAGACTTCTTAGGATTGACTACGACAGTCATGTCAGTCATCCAAGGTGGCCAAAACTTCCTTAAGTAACCAGAGGTGTTCTAGCTTAAATCTACCGAAGTATCTTCCTCCTCATATTTCTGGGAAGGAACAATCTGAATAGCCACAACTGTGTCAGAAACCTTACTCACTGAATCCTTAGATTTCCTCTTATGCTTTCCCTGCAGCATGGGAAAGGCAGACAGCACATCAGTTACCGCAGAGGATATGTGGGTAGCAATGTCTTGTAACGTAACTCCAACCGGAGTGTGAGAAAAAGTGCAGGGCACTGCATGTGTTAACGATAAAGTTTGGGACACTTGAGGGGAAAGTTGCGGCATGTGTTGAACAGACTCCTGAACAACCTCTGCCTTGGATAATGAAGGCTCAGTATCAAAAAGTCTATCCCTGTAATGCAATGTTCTCTCAATACATGAGGAACAAAAAGGAACTGGTGGTTCTGCATTAGCATCAAAACAAACCATAAGTAACATTCTGCAGGGCTTCTTGGTCCATCTTTACTAAAATAAAAAAATTGACAAAAATGTTACTGTCCCTTTAAATTCAAACAGACACCAGTTCTTTAACAGGAGGCAACCTTCACACCTCAGCAAGCTCTGCTGAGGTGCCTACCTGTCCTGCTGGCTGTCGGATCAATAGTAGATAGCGATCCGGACTCCCACCACAACTACACCAGCCGGCTCTAGAGATCGATGAACCATCCACTGAGGAGCTACGCAACGGATATTCAGCATCCGGACACAAAGGAAGCAGAAAAAAAGGTGCGCAAAGAAATGTCTTTGCCGCTTCAGAGAAGCCCGCCCATCGTGAGCGTGGCTAACAACCTCCCGGTCGCGATTAACATCCCTTTAGGGGGGGAAAACGCCGGGAGAAAGAACTAAAGCTGCATTTACTGTACCCTCATCATAGTACATAAGACAAGTCATTAAATAATCTTACACGACAGTGCTGCATAATATCCCAAACACAAATACTTCAATTAAACAGCCTCCATATATCGTCCCCAGTGCCTGCATAACTACCATACAATGTCCCATTAACCTCTAATAGGCTGATTGTATAAAATCCCAAACAGAATTAACTGTCAAAGTGTCAGGATTTCCCTTTTCCTTTCAGAGACTAAAAATTGGCACTTACCCTCAATGTAAATCTGCCCGGAAGCAGGACAGCTCACCTGGTTTGTGAGGGCTTCCTCCCTCACATGGACCTGTGGAAAGAAGAAAGACTGAATAATCTTACTCAGGCTTTCAAATTAGAGCAGCAATAACTGATAGAGAGGCACAGTGGGTATTATACCCCACAAGTTCCCAATTGCTTAAAAGCCACCACTGCTCTACTGAAGAGACTGACATGGGCTATGGCTAAACCACAGGAGGAAGCAGGACAATCTTGCCCTGCTTCAAAATAATAAAATCTTGATTGAAGAATCTTCTTTCAGACACCTAAACTTTACCACCTCCTTGCTTTTCATGTAGGCAAAGAGAATGACTGGGGTTGGAAGGAAGGGAGGTGATATTTAACAGCCTTGCTGTGGTGCTCTTTTGCCTCCTCCTGCTGGCCAGGAGTGATATTCCCAATAGTAACTGGAGATGATCTGTGGACTCACCGTGTCATTAGAAAGAAACAAAATTTATGCTTACCTGATAAATTTATTTTTGTTTCTTGACACAGTGAGTCCAAGGATCATCTAATTGCTATTGGGAATATCACTCCTGCCCAGCAGGAGGCGGCAAAGAGCACCACGGCAAAGCTGTTAAATATCATCTCCCTTCCCTCCAACCCCAGTCATTCGACCGAAGTAAAGGAGAAAAAGGAAGCAACAAGGTGCAGAGGTGCCTGAGGTTATAAAATGACAAAAACTCGTCTTAAGAAACAGGGCGGGCTGTGGACTCACTGTGTCAAGAAAGAAATACATTTATCAGGTAAGCATAAACTTTTTCTTTCTAATGACACGGTGAGTCCACGGATCATCTAATTACTATTGGGAATCAATACCCAAGCTAGAGGACACAGATAATAAGGGAGGGACAAGACAGGGAACCTAAACAAAAGGCACCACTCCTTGAAGAACCTTACTCCCAAAAGAAGCCTCAGTCGAGGCAAAAGTTTAAAATGTATAACATTTTGAAAAAGTGTGGAGAGGACCAAGTTGCAGCCTTGCAAATCTGTTCCACAGAAGCTTAATTTTTGAATGCCCAGGACAAGGAAACAGCCCTCGTAGAATGAGCCGTGACCCTCTCAGGAGGCTGCAATACAGCAGTTTCATAGGCCAAGCGAATGATAGTCCTCAGCCACAAAGAAAGAGAAGTAGCCATAGCTTTCTGCCCCTTACATTTCCCAGAGAAAACCACAAACAGAAAATCCTTAGTCGCCAGTAAATAATATTTTAATGCACGCACCACATCTAGGTTGTGCAGCAGACGTTCTTTTTGAGAAGATGGGTTAGGACATAAAGGAACAACAATCTCCTGATTAATGTTCCTATACGAAACCACTTTAGGGAGAAACCCTAACTTAGTATGCAAAACTATCTTATCCGAATGAAAAATAAGGTAAGGAGATTAAAACTGCAACGCTGAGAGCTCTGAGACTCTATGAGCAGACGAAATAGCAACAAGAAACAAAACCTTCCAAGATAACAATTTATTATCTAAGGAATGCATAGGCTCAAACGGAGCCTGCCCAAGAACTTTAACAAGGTTAAGACTCCAGGGAGGAGTAACAGGTTTTGAACACATTCTGACTAAGGCCTGACAGAACGATTGCACGCCTGGTATATCCGCCAGACGTTTATGTAACAAAATAGGCAAGGCAGATATTTGACCTTTGAAGGAACTGGCCGATAAACCCTTCTCCAAACCTTCTTGGAAAAAGGCCAGAATTCTGGGAATCCGAACTCTAATCCAAGAGTAGCCTCTGCATTCACACCAATACAGATATTTACGCCATATCTTGTAGTAAATCTTCCTGGTAACAGGCTTACGAGCCTGAATCATGGTCTCAATGAACGACTCAGAAAAAGAAAATTTATGCTTACCTGACAAATGTATTTCTTTTTTGACACGATGAGTCCATGGATCAACTTAATTACTATTGGGAATACCACTCCTGCCCTGCAAAGCTGTTAAATATCATCTCCCTTCCCTCCCAACCCAGTCATTCGACCGGAGTAAAGGAGACAAAGGAAGTAACAAGGTGCAGAGTAGACATGTGCGAGTCGATTTGTTCCGAATCGAAATTCGGCCAAATTTGTTAAATTCAGAGATTCTGATCGATTCGAATTTCCGAATTACGGTAGTACCGAATCTATTGAATAAATCCGAAATAGTTCAGATTCGTTACATTCAGATGGCCATGGATTACACTAGTATTGTACAGTATATTAGGTTATATCACTCTGCTTTGGGTTACACCTAATATACAGTACATAATACTAGTCTAATACACAGCACATCCCATCTAACACATACCGAAATTCCGAATCGAACCGAATTCAGCCGAATTTATTCGAATCCGAAACGAATTAATTTTAATTTTTCTGAATTCGAATCGATCCGAAACGAATTTTTCGGCCATGCACAAGTCTAGTGCAGAGGTGTCTGAAGTGTATAATAACACACAACCTGACTTACAAAAAAAAAAAAAATAGGGCGGGCCGTGGACTCATCGTGTCAAAAAATAAATAAATTTATCAGGTAAGCATAAATTTTCTTTTCTTTTTAATGACACGATGAGTCCATGGATCATCTTAATTACTATTGGGAATCAATACCCAAGCTAGCGTACACAGATGATACAAGAGGGACAAGACAGGGAACCTAAACAGAAGGCACCACTGCTTGAAGAACCTTTCTCCCAAAAGCGTCCTCAGCCGAGGCAAAAGTGTCAAATTTGTAGAATTTTGAAAAAGTGTGAAGAGAGGACCAAGTTGCAGCCTTGCAAATCTGTTCCACAGAAGCTTCATTCTTGAATGCCCATGAGGAAGCAACAGCCCTTGTGGAATGAGCCGTAACTCTCTCTGGAGGCTGCTGTCCAGCAGTTTCATATGCAAAACGTATGATACTCTTTAGCCAAAAAGAAAGAAGTAGCCGTAGCTTTCTGTCCCTTACATTATCCTGAGAAAACCACAAACAAAGCAGAAGACTAACGAAAATCCTTAGTCGCCTGCAGGTAAAACTTTAAAGCACGAACCACGTCCAAATTGTGCAGAAGCCGTTCCTTCCGAGAAGTAGGATTAGGACACAAGGAAGGAACAACAATCTCCTGATTAACGTTCCGATCAGAAACAACCTTAGGAAGAAATCCTAATTTAGTACGTAAAACTACCTTATTTGAATGGAAAATAAGGTAAGGGAACTCCTACTGCAATGACGAGAGCTCTGATACTCTACGAGCAGAAGAAATAGCAACAAGAAATAAAACTTTCCAAGATAACTTTGTGACGGACTTCCCCGCTACCCCGACTAGGTAGCGCCATCGACCGGGTCCTTCCTCTGCCTGGAACAAGTGGCTATGTAGCCCAGGAAAGTGATTTTAGCTGGAGCTCACCCAAATAACTAGACAGACTAGCCTTCAGGTGAATAAGAACTGATTTTATTGAGAACACACACTCCTTTTATACACACATCTCATCTTGATAACACAAAGGATAATCCCACAATTTTCCCGCCATTCCCGCCCCTCCAGACAGCCAAGCACCTCCATAGGAGCCACAGTCTCACATAATCCCAATACTTAGGGGTGGCTGTTTTGGGTGATCCCGGTGGGGTGGCGGGACAGGGTGTCATTTTAAAGCTATCGGTCCCCAGATGCCACAGTCCAAAAATCAGCATGATTCGTTAATGGAGACCGGAGTTACAGTCCGTTGAAGTTATGGGGTTAGGGGTGTCCAAAACCCCCAGTTCCCAAAGGAGCTCCCCTCTGATAATTGCCACAGCTCTTGTCCTCCCTAGGGGCTGCCAATCCTCAAAAGAGTGGAGCTCTGGGGCAAAGGGCTGCTGGAGCGACCAGGGGTAAAGTTAGCGGGTGTTCTGGCGTCCTGTGGCCGACAGGGAGTTCCAGGAGCCCGGCCAGCCTGAGAGGGTTTTCCTGGTCATACACCAAACAAAAGCTTCCAGAGATTGTGGTTTCTCTGAGGAGCCCAAAACCACGTAGAAACAGCTGGGGTGAAGTCTATAGGGGACAAGGGTTCAGCCCCTGCAGCCCTGTATCCATGACAAACTTAATATCTAAG
This sequence comes from Bombina bombina, assembly GCF_027579735.1. Taxonomy (NCBI): domain Eukaryota; kingdom Metazoa; phylum Chordata; class Amphibia; order Anura; family Bombinatoridae; genus Bombina; species Bombina bombina. Next base: position 550,273,911 of record NC_069501.1, on the reverse strand, counting down.
GAATGCATAGCTCAAACAGAGAACTTTGAGAACTAAATTCAGACTCCATGGAGGAGTAACTGGTTTGAACACAGGCCTGACAAAATGATTGTACATCTGGAACATCTGCCAGACGTTTCTGTAACAAAATAGATAAGGCAGAGATTTGACCCTTTAGGGAACTAGTTGATAAACCTTTCTCCAAACCCTCTTGGAGAAAGGAAAAAATTCTAGGAATCTTAATTCTACTCCATGAGTAGCCCTTGGATTCACACCAATAGAGATATTTACGTCATATCTTATGGTAAATCTTTCTAGTTACAGGCTTACGAGCCTGAATCATGGTCTTTATGACCGAGTCTGAAAACCCAGCTTGGATAAAATTAAGTGTTCAATCTCCAAGCAGTCAGCTTCAGAGAAACTAGATTTGGGTGAAGGAAGGGCCCTTGAATTAGAAGGTCCTTCCTCAACGGAAGTCTCCAAGGTGGCAGAGATGACATGTCCACCAGATCTGCATACCAAATCTTGTGAGGCCAAGCCGGTGCAATGAGGATCACTGATGCCCTCTCCTGCTTAATTCGAGCAATGACCTGAGGAAGAAGAGCAAACAGAGGAAATAGGTATGCTAGACTGAAGGTCCAAGGTACTGCCAGGGTGTCTATCAGTACCGCCCAAGGGTCCCTGGACCTCAACCCGTACCTCAGAAGCTTGGCATTCTGCCGAGATACCATGAGATCCAATTCCGGCTGACCCCATTTTAGAATCAGGCTGGAAAACACTTCCAGATGGAGTTCCCACTCCCCCGGATGAAAAGTCTGCCTGCTCAGAAAATCCACCTCCCAATTGTCCACCCCTGGAATGTGGATCGCCAACAGCCAGCAAGAGTGTGTTTTTCTTCCCACTGAATTATTTTGCTTACCTCTGTCATCGCTAAGGAACTCCTCGTTCCTCCCTGATGATTGATGTAAGCTACTGAAGTTATGTTGTCCGACAAGATGGTCTGCGAAAGCAGGTTCCCTGGGAGAGATGATCCTGAGACAACCACCATTGAAGAGAATCCCTTGTCTCCTGCTCTAGAAGTATTCGAGGAGACAAATCTGCATAATCTCCGTTCCATTGCCTGAGCATGTTTAACTGCAGAGGTCTGAGATGGAACCGAGCAAACGGGATGTCCATTGCCGCCACCATCAGCCTGATTACCTCCATGCACTGAGCCACTGATGGCCGAGGAGTGGACTGAAGGGCTCGAAAATCTTTGATTTCCTGACATCTGTCAGAAAAATCTTCATCAATAGGGAATCTATTATAGTCCCAAGAAAGTTACCCTTGTATTTGGGACTTAGGAACACTTTTCCAAATTTACCTTCCACCCGTGAGATCGCAGGAAGGATAACACCATGTCCGTGTGGGATCTTGCATGTTGTAAAGATGGCGTCTGGACTAGGATGATGTCCAGATAGGGCGCCACAGCAATGCCCCGTAACCGAAGCACTGCCAATAGTGATCCCAGAACCTTTGTGAAAATTCTGGGAGCTGTGGCAAGACCGAAGGGAAGAGCCATGAAATGGAAGTGTTTGTCTAGAAAGGCAAACCTTAGGAACTTTTGATAATTCCTGTGAATGGGAACATGCAGGTATGCGTCCTTTAAATCCACTGTTGTCATAAATTGACCCTCTTGGATCAAAGGGAGAATGGAACGAATAGTTTACATCTTGAAGGACAATACTCTGAGAAATTTGTTTAGACTCTTGAGCTCTAAAATAGGCCTGAAGGTTCCCTCTTTTTTGGGAACCATGAACAGAGTGGAATAAAATCCCAGACCCTGTTCCTGAATCGGAACAGGAACTATCACTCCCAGGTCGGAGATGTCTCCTACACAGTGTAAGAACGCCTCTCTTTTTGTCTGGTCTACAGATAATCTTGAAAGCAGAAACCTGCCTCTGGGAGGAAAACTTTTGAACTCTAGTTTGTATCCCCGGGACACTATTTCTACTGCCAGGGATTCTGAACATCTCAAACCCAAGCCTGAGCGAAGAAGGAAAGTCTGCCCCCTACAAGATCCGGTCCCGGATCGGGGGCAGGCCATTCATGCTGTCTTTGATTCAATAGCAGGCTTCTTGGATTGTTTTCCCTTATTCCAAGACTGATTGGGTCTCCAGGAAGGTTTGGACTGTTCCTGTTTGAAGGTAGAAGAGGAAGAATTTCCTTTGAAATTTCGAAAATTACTCTGTTGTCCCTTTTGTTTGTTTCTCTTATCCTGAGGGAGAAGATGACCCTTACCTACTGTAATATCATTATTTCCGTCAAGCCGGGTCCAAACAAGGTCTTTCCCTTGAAAGGAATCGCTAACAGCTTAGACTTAGAGGATACATCCGCAGACCAAGGTTTTAACCATAAGGCTCTGTGAGCTAGAACAGAGAAACCTGAAATCTTTGCTCCCAGTTTGATAACTTGAAGGGAAGCATCTGTAATAAAGGAATTAGCCAATTTAAGAGCCTTTATCCTATCCTGGATTTCATCCAGGGAAGTTTAAGTCCTGATAGCATCAGACAACGAATCAAACCAATATGCCGCCGCACTAGTGACGGTAGCAATGCACACAGCTGGCTGCCATTGTAAGCATACATCTTTTTTGAGTAACCCCTCTAATTTTTTGTCCATAGGATCTTTGAAAGCACAATTATCCTCTATGGGAATAGTAGTTCTCTTAGCTAAGGTGGAAACAGCTCCATACACCTTGGGGACTGTTTGCCAAGCCTCCTTAACAGAGTCGGCTATGGGAAACATCTTTTTAAATATAAGAGATGGAGAAAAGGGTATACCCGGTCTCTCCCACTCCTTAGTAATGATCTCAGAAGCTAGGTCTCAAAATATTTGTTAAGCTTACTGGATTTCTTAGGATTAACGACGACCATGGAGTCGCTGTCGTCTAATGTAGCTAAAACCTCCTTAAGTAACAGCCGGAGGTGTTCCAGCTTAAACCTGAAGGATACAACTTCAGTATCAGTGAGAGGCATTACACTGCCAGAATCTGAAATTTCACCTTCAGATGCTACCACTTTATCCTCCTCCTCAGGCTTCTGTGAGGGGACATCTGAAATACCAATAACTGCGTCAGAAACCTCACTTACTGAATGTCTGATTTTCCTCTTACTCTTTCCCTGCAACATTGGAAAAGCAGACAACGCATTTGAAACTGCAGTAGACATGAGAAGCGACATCTCTTAAAGTAACTCCAGCAGGAGCTAGAGAGGAAGCGTGGGGCACTGCATGTGAGGGCGGTAACATTTGGGACGCTTGAGGAGAAAGCTGCAGCATATATTGAACATTATCATTAGATTCCTGAACAGCATCCTCTTTAGAAAATGTTGACTCAGAAAAAACTCTCTCCCTATAGCTTAAAGTTCTCTCAATACATGAGGAACAGATAGGGATAGGTGGTTCCACATTGGCATCAAAACAGAGAGCAAGTGACACTTTGTAAGGCCTCTTTGTCCATATTTAAACTCACAATTATTTTTTTAATAAAACGCAAAATCAGAAAAAAAAAACGTTACTGTCTCTTAACTTTCTTATTCTGTTTAAGTAAAAGTAGTATAAGTAAGCTTAAAATGTTAAAATAAACTTTTAAACACCTCCACCCCTTAGCAATACTTTGCTGAGGTGCCTACCTCCTCTGAGCAGGAGCCGAATGTCCCATGAAACTTGTCTTCAGCCACACAGACAGTTTCAGGAGTTAAAACGCGCAGTTCTGTTAATCTGCGGTGCTAGCACGTAGATAATATATCTAAATGCGTAGTATGTCCTACAACGGAGTGGAGTGACTGCACAATGGCGCGCACTTTCCGCTTCCTTGCGTACCTCCCATTGTGGGCGTGACAAGCAGAAAAATCTCTTGGTCGGATAATTAAGTTAAAAACCTACAGGAGTGTGGAATCACCACCATTAAAATAACCATCCCCAGTGCCTGCATCTATGCTGCCTAAGGTGTCCCCTATGCTCCAGGGGAGTCTTTGATATAGCCAATGATGAGGTCTGTTAAACGATCCTTTAGTCAATAAAGTGACCTCTTTTTTTCCTGAGTGTGTTATTTATAACCCCCAGAAAGCAAGCCAACACTTACCTCCATCTTCTGCCCGACAGCAAGGCAGCTCTCAGGTTTGAGAGGTCCTCTCCCTCCCATGGACCTGTGAAATAAAGGAAAATCCTGAGTCAAAATCCCTCAGGTTGTCAGGGTTAGGGCAGCAACAATATATGGGAGGCACAGTGATAATTATGTCCCACAAGTTCCCATTGCTCTAAAGCCACCACTGCTCTACTGAAGAGACTGATATTGACTACGGCTACACCCTAGGACAAAGCAGTACAATCTTGCACTACTTTAAAAATAATAAACTCTTGATTGAAGAATCTTTTCTAACACCTAACTTTACCACTTCCTAGCACTAACGTGGAGAATGACTGGGTTGGGAGGGAAGGGAAGTGATATTTAACAGCTTTGCTGTGGAGCTCTGTGCTGCCTCCTGCAGGGCAGGAATGGTATTCCCAATAGTAATTAAGATGATCCGTGGACTCTTGTCATTAAAAAGAAATCCCAGCTTAGATAAGATTAAAAGAGTTCAATCTCCAAGCAGTCAGTTTCAGAGAAACAAGATTTGAATGACGGAAGGGCCCTTGAAGTAGGTCTTTCCTCAGTGGAAGTCTCCAAGGTGGAAGAGATGACATCTCCACTAGGTCTGCATACCAGATCCTGCGAGGCCACGCCGGTGCAATGAGGATCACCGACACCCTCTCCTGTTTGATTTGAGCAATGACCCGAGTAAGGAGAGCGAACGGAGGAAATAGGTATGCTTGATTGAAATTCCAAGGGACCGCCAGAGCATCTATCAGTTCAGCCTGAGGATCCCTCGACCCGTACCTCGGAAGCTTGGCATTCTGACGAGATGCCATGAGATCCAGCTCTGGCTGTCCCCATTAGAGAATCAAGCTGGAAAACACCTCCGGATGGAGTTCCCTCTCCCCCGGGTGAACATTCTGTCTGCTCAGAAAATCCACTTTCCAATTGTCCACTCCTGGAATGTGGATCGCAGATAAACAGTTCTGGGTCTCCGCCCACTGAATAATTTTGGCTACCTCTGTCATGGCCAAGGAACTCCGAGTTCCTCCCTGATGGTTGATGCAAGCCACTGAAGTTATGTTGTCCTACTGGAACCTGATAAACCGGGCTAAAGCTGAGGCCAGGCTAGAAGAGCATTAAAGATTGCCCTCAGCTCCAGAATGTTTATGGAGAGAAAAGACTCTTCCCGAGTCCATGTCCCCTGAGCCTTTAGTGAGCCCCAGACTGCTCCCCATCCCAGCAGGCTGGCGTCCGTGGTCACAATCACCCAGGTTGGTCTGCGGAAGCAGGTTCCCTGGGAGAGATGTTCCTGGGACAACCACCAAAGAAGAGAATCTCTTGTCGCCTGATCCAGATGTAATTGCGGAGACAGATCCGCATAATCCCCGTTCCACTGTCTGAGCATGCATAACTGCAGAGGTCTGAGGTGGAAACGGGCAAACGGAATGATGTCCATGGCAGCTACCATCAGAACGATCACCTCCATACATTGAGCCACTGACGGGCAAGGAGAGGACTGAAGCGCCAGACAAGAATCGAAGATCTTTGATTTTCTGACCTTTGTCAGAAATATTTTCATCGATAGGGAATCTATTATGGTTCCCAAGAACACTACCATTGTAGTTGGAATTAAGGAACTCTTTCCCAAATTCACCTTCCATCCGTGAGAGCGCAGGAAGGATAACAACATCTCCGTGTGGGCGTTCGCTTGTTGAAAGGAAGGTGCCCGAACTAGAATGTCGTCCAGATAAGGTGCCACCGCAATGACCCTCAACCGGAGCACCGCCAACAGGGATCCCAGGACTTTTGAAAAAATTCTAGGAGCTGTGGCAAGGCCGAATGGAAGATCCAAAAACTGAAAGTGTTTGTCTAGAAATGCGAACCTCAGAAACTTGTGATGGTCCCTGTGTATGGGAACATGCAGGAACACATCCTTTAAAATCTACTGTCATGAATTGACCCTCTTGAACCAAGGGAAGAATCGAACGAATAGTTTCCATCTTGAAGGACGGTACTCTGAGGAACTTGTTTAGACTTTTGAGGTCTAGAATTGGTCTGAAAGTTCCCGCTTTTTTTAGGAACCACGAACAGATTGGAGTAGAATACCAGACCCTGTTCCTGCATTGGAACAGGAACTTTCACCCCCAGGTCGGAAAGTTCTTGAACACAGTGTAAGAATGCCTCTCTTTATCTGGTCTACAGATAATCTTGAGAGCAGAAACCTGCCCCTGGGAGGAAAGGTCTTGAACTCATTTGTATCCCTGGGACACTATGTCCACCTCCCAGGAATCCTGAACCCATGCCTGAGCAAAGAAGGAAAGTCTTCCCCTCCACAAGATCCAAACCCGGATCGGGAGCAGACCCTTCATGCTGACTTTAAAACAGTAGCAGGCTTCTTAGATTGCTTTCCCTTGTTCCAAGACTGGATGGACCTCCAGGAAGGCTTGGACTGTTCCTGCTTTGTAGAGGGAGAGGAAGGCTTACACGAAGTTTCGAAAGGAACGAAAATTACTCTGACGTCCCTTCTGCTTATTCCTCTTATCCTGAGGGAGGAAATGACCCTTTCCTCCCGTAATGTCGAAAATAATTTCAGCCAGGCCCGGACCGGCCCAGCCCAAACAAGGTATTACCCTTGTAGGGAAATCGCCAAAAGCTTAGACTTAGATGACACGTCTGCAGACCAGGATTTAAACCATAAGGCTCTGCGGGCCAGAAAGGCAAACCCAGAAATGTTAGCTCCTAGCTCAATAACGTAGGGAAGAATCCGTAATAAAGGAATTGGCCAACTTAAGGGCCTTGATTTATCCTGGATCTTGTCAAGGGGAGTGTCTGTCTGAATAGAATCAGACAATGCATAAAACCAGTGCGCTGCTGCACTAGTGACGGTAGCAATACACACCGCAGGTTGCCATTATAACCCTTGGTGAGCATACATCTTTTTGAGCAATCCTTCCAACTTCTTATCCATAGGATCCTTAAAGGAACAACTATCCTCTATAGGAATAGTGGTTCTCTTAGCTAAGGTGGAAATTGCACCTTCCAACTTGGGGACCTTCTGCCAAGACTCCTTGATAGAGTAAGCAATAGGAAACATCTTTTTAAAGATAGGGGATGGGGAAAAAGGAATACCCGGTCTCTCCCATTCCTTAGCAATGATCTCTATAGCCCTATCTGGTACAGGTAAAACCTCCACCATGGAAGGTACATCAAAATACTTGTTCAGCTTGCTAGACTTCTTAGGATTGACTACGACCGCAGTGTCGGTGGCGTCCAAGGTAGCCAAAACCTTAAGTAACAAATGGAGGTGTTTTAGCTTAAATCTGAAAGATACAACTTCAACATCAGAAGAAGGAATTACACTATCTGAGCTTTCACCCTCAGATGCTACCGAAGTATCTTCCTCCTCAGACTTCTGGGAGGGAACATTCGGAATAGCCAAGACTGCGTCAGAAACCTTACTCACCGATTCTTTACATTTCCTCATGCCCTTTCCCTGCAGCATGGGAAAAGCAGACAACGCATCAGATACCGCAGAAGACATGAGGGCAGCAATGTCTTGCAACGTAACTACAGGAGGAGCTTGAGAGGAAGCGCAGGGCACTGTGTGTGGACGATAAAATTCGGGACACTTGAGAAAGCTGTGGCATAGCGAACATTTTTTCAGTAGACCCCTGAACAGCATCCGCCTTACACAATGTTGGCTCCGAAAAAAAAGTCTCCCTGTAATTTAAAGTTCTCTCAATACATGAGGAACAGAAAGGGATTGATGGTTCCACATTAGCATCAAAACAAAAAAGTGACATTTTGCAGGGCCTTGTGGTCCATCCTAACTCACAATGGAACAAATTATAATAAACATTTTAGAAAGAAATACACCAAAAAAAAAAAAAAACACTTTACTGTCTCTTTAAATTTTAAGCGTAACTATTTTTGCAGCAAAAAATAGATAACCTGTCAGACACTCCGGACAACCTCTACACCTCAGCTTAGCCTTGCTGAGGTGCCAACCTGCCCTGCTGACACCGGATAGTATATCCCTAGTTTGAAGAAATCCGGACTTAACTCGTAGAACAGTGAAAAACAGTCTGGTACACAACGCTGTAATAACGCTGACACTCCTCCGAATTACAGGAAGTAAAGTGGAAAAGGAGCGCAACAGCAAATTGCCGCCACAGCTAGCCCCGCCCATCATGGGCTATCAACCTACCGGTCGGCAAAATGTATTCTAAAGACAAGCCGCCAGGAGAAGTTCAAACCACATCATATATGAGCCTCTATCTCCTCGTCCCCAGTGCCTGCCATTACTGTCTTTGTTTTATATTATCCCCTCATTATATAGGAGAATGTCTAATGTCCCATTAATGGTAATAAAGTGCCATATTTTCCTGCATAAAATCAGCACTTACCTCCAGAAATCTGCCAGGCAGCAAGGCAGCTCACTAGGTTTGAGAGGCATGATCCCTCACATGGACCTGTGGAAGAAAAAAAAGACTGAGTAATCTTACTCAGGCTTTCAATATTAGGGCAGCATTAAATACATGGGAGGCGCAGTGAGGATTGTACCTCACAAGTTCCCATTGCTTAAAAGCCACCACTGCTCTACTGTAGAGACTGACATGGGCTACGGCTACACCCCAGGACAAAGCACAAACTTGCACTGCTGAAAAACAAAATCTTGCTTGAAGAATCTACTTCCAAACATCTAAACTTTACCACCTCCTTGCTCTTAACATAGGCAAAGAGAATGACTGGGGTTGGAGGGAAGGGAGGGCATATTTAACAGCTCTCCTGTGGTGCTCTTTGCCGCCTCCTGCTGGGCATGAGTGATATTCCCAATAGTAATTAGATGATCCGTGGACTCACTGTGTCATTAGAAAGAAAACACTCCATCTGGAGATTGCAAGGAACCGCAGGGTACTACTTGTGACCTTGCTGCAGATTGGGTCATATTAGAGAGGCTGTGGGAACTCCTGGACAGCATCATCCTGAGGGAATTGTAGCTCAGAATAAAAGAAAAAAAAACACATCTTTATATAAAAGAGTTCTACCTATACAAGAACTGCAAAAAGGAAAAGGGGGTTCTACTTGGGCATCCAAACAGGGATTGCACAGACTAGAAGACCTAGACTTCAAGTCCATTTTGCATAAGAAATTATACCTTGTTTAATTTCTGTTATAACGATCGTTACTGTCTCTTTTAAAAAAAATAAACATGCACTCAAAAACCTCTACAACCTTCCCAACACCTCAGCGCTATGCTGAGGTGCCTTCATGCTCCTTTTGGCATGGATTGACAAGCTGGTTCTTCGATCCGCAGCAGAAGCAAGAGCGACAGAGGAGGGAAGCTGAAAAAAAAAAAGAAAAAAAGTAGTCAGTGCGACTGAGTTAACAAAAACGACACCAAGGAAAACAGCATGCAGAAAGGAGACACGCCCCTTAATGACATCACGCCAGGAACATCTAGCCAGGCAGCAGCTTGGTCCTCCATGCATCCGGAGATCTGGATGAGTGCACATTGTGCATACATGAGCAAAAGACCCGACCTACAATTACCAGCACCTAACACGGGACTTTCAGTAATAACATACACATGGAGAAGAGTGGCAGACCCGTATACTATTTGGCATACCTCGGATTACCTGAAGAAACAGGATGGCCACCATGTCAGAGACTCTTTGAAATACAACTGCAGAGCAAAGGGTATAGACTGACAGGTCGCTAAATTGTCATAACTGCGGGCAAATGTACTGCTTCTGCAATTTTGCCACACTCAAATCGGTTATTAATTGCCCACGAATGCACCTTAAATTGATTTGTATATGGGTATATCCCAGAGATTGAGCCCCCTCTAGGTAACCAGTGATGGTTTGATTGTTTAGTGTTTTGAATTTTATTTAATTAGCGCTCGCCACCCTGAAAAATAGTAACTCTCCTTATATGCATCTAAACCTTTTACGCAAGGTACATGGGATTGCTACTGATGGGTCATCCTGTATAGTCAAGAGTACTAATTATTAATCCTGACAGTTTTGTAGACTGTTATATGATCCAACCGGTTCAATTCCCTCAAAGTAATAGAAACCCAATTTATTGCAAACTAGGAGATCTAAATAAGTGCTTATCTTTGTACATATTTTGCAGAATGTTACTTAACCTAGCAGGAGAATCTGCTGCTTTTAGCTTAATCTGTTTATTGCTGTTCAATATCTATGCCCCATAATATTTTAATGCTGCTAGTTATTACTCTATTTTATTTTTTACCAACTATAATACATATTAATTTCAGCATTGGTTGTCATCACATGCAGCTCTCCCTATCCTGTAGTTAGCCTAAACACAGTCATCTTGCAAATGTCCCTAGATAGATGCTGGCATACTACTTCTAGGCTAGGAGTCAACTACATAAATATCTTCCAGCCTTACAAAGCACCAGTAATACCCTGGAACTTGGTAACACAGTCCTGGACAAGAGCATAGCATAAATCAGCACCATTCCCACAAAAGTGCCAATCCCATATATGAGAACCACACTTCTGCTAGGCTATAGAATTGAGATACAATAACTATTTCCCCCACGGTTTAGAATTTACCTATAATGTACTCACTATAAATTTTCTGTTATATGCATGGTCAGAACCTCTATGTGGGAACAAGCCTAATATCAGGGAACATTCATGCAGAAGTGCCCACAGGGGTGATTAGGGTATCTTTACAATATTGCTCTTGTAATCTGTGTATCACACACCTGTGTTATGGATCATCAGGGGGGAAATTTACAGTGTACTAGTTTTAGTTCTATTTTGTTTATAGATGTTTAGTTTAGTAGTTTTAGGTTATAAAATAATAAAACCCCAACATTGAGGAACATATGCGTATATACTAGACTGTTCTCATCTGTAGACTATTCCTGCAGCCTCCACTGTAACTGTGAACATTGAGTTTTTAAAGTATTTGATATTGTAGACAGTCACATTTTACTATACTGCTTCATCAACTTTGTAATCTCTTATTACACCCTGCGTGGTGTTTGACAGATACAGTACTATTGTACCTGGTGCTGGTTATAAATAAAATATTGAAAGAAAAAAAAATCCCTTAGATGTGATTTGAGACCCGGGACCAGAGTTTGTAGAAATATATCTACACACTCAGAGTTTTGATGTTAGGGAATTTATCCCAGAGACTATGCGTCTCCCCGGTGGCTTCTTTATGCATTTATGCACTTTAGGTAAATAGAAGATTGCCACCGAGGGCTTTTCATTTACCAGATATTTGAATTCATTTTCATTCAGTACTTGGGTGTGTTTCGCATCATCTAGTAAGCTTAGATATTCCTTTGTAAAAATTATTGTAGGATTCCCTTTAAGTTTTTTTATGTCACTTCATCGTTTAGTATGTGATAAGCTTTCTCTAGGTAGTCTTTTCTATTCTGGATCACAATTCCATTACCTTTGTCTGCTCTGATTATCATCCGTTTATCATCCTTTAGGGTTTTTAAGATTCCCTTTTCTTTTTTAGTTATGTTATACTTTATTTTATAAGTTTTGCAGAGGTTTTCTATTTCCTCTTGTACTAGTTTGTGAAATATAGGTGGCCGGTTCAATTGGCGCCGTTTCAGAATAACAACATTTTTCTTCAGTCATGTGACTTATTGAAAAGCATTGTGTGCATTGATTAAAATAGCCAGTAGGTGGAGCTGTCCGCTTATGTTGCAGCAAAGAAACACATGCAGGCTGAAATGAATCAGTGCACACAGACTACAGACATTAGCTATCGAGCAAAGCTCTTCCTGTCTATGAATCAGTCCATACTGGAATGCATAGCATTGCTACAGACCAGGGCCGCCACTAGAAATTTTAGGGCCCCTGACTTAACCATTGATCAGGGCCCCCCCCTCCTCCTTTGACATGTGCAATATTTGACCAAGTGACTAAAACGTATATGCACTTTATTCTTAAGTGTCTATTTAAACTTGGAAATGTTGTAAAGGTAGTAACATACACGGAAACACACACACACTCACACATAAGGATTCACATATAGACACTCTAGTAAACTCGCAAAGAGACACAGACACCCAAACAGACACTCAGCACTTGTTTACATTGACCTGACAAGTAATGAGGTAAACTACAGTTTTGTAAAAAAAAAAGATTTAGAAAACAAAATATGGAGTTCTGATTATCTTTTTGTAAAGGAAGATGCCAACTAAATGATGACAACAGCATGCAGTGGCTGAAAGGAAGGGCCCTGAACTGCCTAAACAATAATTTAAAGGTTAAATGGTAGATTAGTGACTTCTGGAAAGGTCTCATTAGCCTCAAAGTCTGTAGAAAGATGTGAATAATCAGTATTAAGGTCAAAATGTCCTAAAAAGGAACAGACAATGGACACACACACACAGACTCAAACTTGCACATACACCAAAGGAAACACCAACAGAGACAGCCTCAGAAAACACAGACATACACACCCACCCTCACAGAGATACCAACAGAAAAAAAAATACATAGACACTCAGAGACACAAACCAAAGCACAAAGACATAAACACAGACACCCACAGAAACACTCACAGGAGGAAACATTTATGCACCTTGCATCCCCTTAATCAACAGTGTGCGACATGCATGATAAAAAAAAATGCAGAAATTAAGAGATCACTTTTTAAAGAATCATATTTGTAAATGTGCAAACAAAAATAATTCTGTGAATTCAAAATTTTACATTAATGATCTGGGTAGATGGCTAGATGAAGAAAAGTACTTTTAGAAGGTTGACATATGTTTGTTTGATATTTTCCCAAACAAAGAGCACCACTTCAAATATAGTGTAAAAATGTTCCCATCTGTCAGCTGTACTTGTGGATTTTGAAAATGCGGTACTCTATATGGTCTTGGTGGAACCATAAGCTGTGGTACCCATACCATTAGATCTGGTTAAATGCAGGATTTAAGTTTGTTGGTATGCATTTCAAAATTAAGTCAGCTGTAGTGTAAACTGAACAGTTTTAAGTTAACCTGTCTCATTTCAAACACTGAGCAATTTTAGTCTGAGAGTATAACATGTTATGCAGATGTAAAAATCTTAGATAAAATGCCTCCTTGTATCTGTAAAGTCCTTGCATAAAGGGGTAGTAAACTGTAATGTAATATATATCATTTGTGTATTGAGGAGGAAACATTTCTGCATGGTTTTAAATATAGAATTTCTACAGCATTGTCAAATAATCATAAATACACTGCTGCTAAAAAAATGTGTTTTTATGGACCCCTGGCCCCACCATACAACTACTACCACACTGAAGTTGCAATCTTAAATTGCACAAAGAAATAAAAAACATTTGCTAAGTAATTCCTACCTCCTCTGCAAATGAAAGTGATCAGCCGTCTGACTCAGGCACACACTGTACAAACAAAGTGCCAAGTCTGTCTCACACTGTGCATAGTGCTTTAGTGCACACTCAGAAATCCTCTCAAATGATAATACTTTACTCCTTGTAATAACATTTCCCATGCTCAATTAGCACTCTGCTGTAGTACCCACTGGTGACTGCCAAAATTTAAAAAAAAAAAATTTTTTTTTTTTTTTTTTTAGTTCTTGCCTCATGGGGCCCCCCTAGCCCATTGGGCCCCTGACAGGAGTCACCCCTGTCACCCCCTGATGGCGGCCCTGCTACAGACCCAATATTATCCTAATACAAAGAACTGTTTGCAGAAAAATGCAAGTAAAATCTGTGTTGTGTGATTTTTTTATTAGGGTTATAATGCTGTTCAGCAAAAGTTTTTGTTCATTTAACTTAGTTTGATGATGATAAAATAATTTAAACAGATTGCATTAGGTGCTGTTCAGCAAATGTCTGTTCATTTAACTTAGTTTAATTATATATTCTTTGTTGTGTGATTATATTATTAGGTTTAAAATGCTGTTTAGCATTTAAAGTCTTCATTTCAAAGCTTTAAAAATAATGTATTCGGTGTTACTTATGAAAATTTTGAGAGGGGCCTGGAACCTAACTCCCTTACTTCCCATTGACTTGCATTATAAACTGGGTTTCAATATACAAGTTTCGATTTACAACTATTTCTCCTGAAACCTAACCCCGGCGTAAACCGAGGGCTACCTGTACTGAGATGCAATTCCCCTTTGAATGAGCTGGAAAGAAGGTGGAATTGGGTCTTGAGTTTGTATTTTTAGCATAGGAGTTTATTGCATTTCTATCTACGCTTTGTTCCGTTTCCGGATTTACTTGATGGACTTTTATGAAGTCAATCAAGACAACAGGAACCTGGAAACCTTAAGCTGGCCTGCGATGTGGGTCCTGTATCTGTCCAAGATGGAGACAAGGAGGAAAGCTATCAATGTGTCTCATGAAAGCAAACAACCTACCATTATTACAAAGGGGTGACGATTTGTACATGTACAATTTCATGCACCTCTATGGCTTATTGGAAAATAGGGTTCTAAAAACCTGGTACTCCTCATCAACCACCCTGATGCCTAAGGTTGCAGGTGATCCAGATTACAGTGATTCAACCTACTGAAAAACATAATTTATGCTTACCTGATAAATTTATTTCTCTTGTAGTGTGTTCAGTCCACGGGTCATCCATTACTTATGGGATATATTCTCCTTCCCAACAGGAAGTTGCAAGAGGATCACCCAAGCAGAGCTGCTATATAGCTCCTCCCCTCACATGTCATATCCAGTCATTCGACCGAAACAAGACGAGAAAGGAGAAACTATAAGGTGCAGTGGTGACTGGAGATATAATTTTAAAATTTAGAACCTGCCTGAAAAAGACAGGGCGGGCCGTGGACTGAACACACTACAAGAGAAATAAATTTATCAGGTAAGCATAAATTATGTTTTCTCTTGTTAAGTGTGTTCAGTTCACGGGTCATCCATTACTTATGGGATACCAATACCAAAGCTAAGTACACGGATGATGGGAGGGACAAGGCAGGAACATTAAACAGAAGGAACCACTGCCTGTAGAACCTTTCTCCCAAAACCAGCCTCCGAAGAAGCGAAAGTGTCAAATTTGTAAAATTTGGAAAAAGTATGAAGTGAAGACCAAGTTGCAGCCTTGCAAATCTGTTCAACAGAGGCCTCATTCTTAAAGGCCCAGGTGGAAGCCACAGCTCTGGTGGAATGAGCTGTAATTCTTTCAGGAGGCTGCTGTCCAGCAGTCTCATAGGCTAAACGTATTATGCTACGAAGCCAAAAAGAGAGAGAGGTAGCCGAAGCCTTTTGACCTCTCCTCTGTCCAGAGTAAACGACAAACAGAGAAGAAGTTTGTCTAAAATCTTTAGTTGCCTGTAAGTAGAACTTCAGAGCACGGACCACGTCTAGATTATGCAAAAGACGTTCCTTCTTTGAAGAAGGATTAGGACATAATGATGGAACAACAATCTCTTGATTGATATTCCTGTTAGAAACAACCTTAGGCAAAAACCCAGGTTTAGTACGCAGTACTACCTTGTCTGAATGAAAGATCAGATAAGGAGAATCACAATGTAAGGCAGATAACTCAGAGACTCTTCGAGCCGAGGAAATAGCCATCAAAAACAAAACTCTCCAAGATAAAAGCTTAATATCAACGGAATGAAGGGGTTCAAACGGAACACCCTGAAGAACTTTAAGAACCAAGTTTAAGCTCCACGGAGGAGCAACAGCTTTAAACACAGGCTTAATTCTAGCCAAAGCCTGACAAAAGGCCTGGACGTCTGGATGCTCTGCCAGACGTTTGTGTAAAAGAATAGACAGAGCTGAAATCTGTCCCTTTAGCGAACTAGCGGATAAACCCTTTTCTAAACCCTCTTGTAGAAAAGCTAATATCCTAGGAATCCTAACCTTACTCCATGAGTAACTCTTGGATTCGCACCAATATAAATATTTACGCCATATCTTATGGTAATTTTTTCTTGTCACAGGTTTCCGAGCCTGTATTAAGGTATCAATAACCGAATCCGAAAACCCACGCTTTGATAGAATCAAGCGTTCAATTTCCAGGCAGTCAGCCTCAGAGAAATTAGGTTTGGATGGTTGAAAGGACCCTGAATTAGAAGGTCCTGCCTCAGAGGAAGAGACCATGGTGGACAGGACGACATGTCCACTAGGTCTGCATACCAGGTCCTGCGTGGCCACGCAGGCGCTATTAGAATTACTGATGCCCTCTCCTGTTTAATCCTGGCAATCAGCCGAGGTAGCAACGGAAATGGTGGAAACATAAGCTATGTTGAAAACCCAAGGGGCTGCTAATGCATCTACCAGCACCGCTCCCGGGTCCCTGGATCCGTAACAAGGAAGCTTCGCGTTCTGGCGAGATGCCATGAGATCCAGATCCGGTTTGCCCCAACGACGAATCAGTTGAGCAAATACTACCGGGTGAAGTTCCCACTCTCCCGGATGAAAAGTCTGGCGACTTAGGAAATCCGCCTCCCAGTTCTCTACGCCTGGGATGTAGATCGCTGACAGGTGGCAAGAGTGAGACTCTGCCCAGCGAATTATCTTTGAGACTTCCAACATCGCTAGGGAACTCCTGGTTCCCCCTTGATGATTGATGTAAGCCACAGTCGTGATATTGTCCGACTGAAATCTGATGAACCTCAGCTTTGCTAACTGAGGCCAAGCTAGAAGAGCATTGAATATTGCTCTTAATTCTATTATTGGGAGGAGTTTCTTTGGACAGATGAACCGGTGACAACCACCAGAGAAGCGAATCTCTGGTCTCCTGGTCCAGATTTAGCAAAGGGGACAGATCTGAGTAATCCCCGTTCCATTGACTGAGCATGCATAGTTGCAGCGGTCTTAGATGAGATGCAGGCGCGCAAATGGCACTATGTCCATCGCCGCGACCATTAAGCCGATTACCTCCATGCACTGAGCTACTGATGGGCTTGGAATGGAATGAAGGACACGGCAAGCATTGAGAATCTTTGATAACCTGGACTCCGTCAGGTAAATCTTCATCTCTACAGAATCTATAAGAGTCCCTAGAAAAAGAACCCGTGTGAGCGGTAACAGAGAACTCTTTTCCACGTTCACTTTCCACCCATGCGACCTCAGAAATGCAAGAACTATCTCTGTATGAGACTTTGCATTCTGAAAACTTGACGCTTGTATCAGAATGTCGTCTAGGTACGGAGCCACCGCTATGCCTCGTGGTCTTAGTACCGCCAGAAGTGAGCCCAGAACCTTCGTAAAAATTCTCGGGGCCGTGGCTAACCCGAAGGGAAGAGCCACAAATTGGTAATGCCTGTCTAGAAAGGCAAACCTCAGGTACCGATAATGATCTTTGTGAATCGGTATATGAAGGTAAGCATCCTTTAAGTCCACCGTGGTCATATATTGACCCTCTTGGATCATGGGTAGGATGGTTCGAATGGTTTCCATCTTGAACGATGGTACCCTTAGGAATTTGTTTAAGATCTTTAAGTCCAAGATTGGTCTGAAGGTTCCCTCTTTTTTGGGAACCACAAATAGATTTGAGTAAAATCCTTGTCCCTGTTCCGATTGCGGAACTGAGTGGATCACCCCCATGATTAAGAGGTCTTGTACACATTATAGAAATGCCTCTCTCTTTACTAGGTTTGTCGATAACCTCGAAAGATGGAACCTCCCTTGTGGAGGAGAGGATTTGAAATCCAGAAGGTATCCCTGAGATATAATCTTTAACGTCCAGGGATCCTGCACATCTCTTGCCCAAGCCTGGGTAAAGAGAGAAAGTCTGCCCCCCACTAAATCCGTCTCTGGATAGGGGGCCCTGACTTCATGCTGTCTTAGGAGCGGGAGTAGGCTTTCTGGCCTGCTTGCCCTTGTTCCATGACTGGTTGCCTTTCCAACCTTGTCTGTAACGAGCAGTAGTTCCTTCCTGTTTTGGAGCGGAGGAAGTCGATGCTGCTCCTGCCTTGAAGTTACGAAAGGCACGAAAATTAGACTGTTTGGCCTTTGGTTTGGCCCTGTCCTGAGGAAGGGCGTGGCCCTTACCTCCCGTAATGTCAGCAATAATTTCCTTCAAGCCGGGCCCGAATAAGGTCTGCCCTTTGAAAGGAATGTTAAGTAGTTTAGACTTGGAAGTTACATCCGCTGACCAGGATTTATGCCAGAGCGCTCTGCGCGCCTGTATGGTGAATCCGGAATTTTTAGCCGTAAGTTTGGTTAGATGTACTACGGCATCTGAAACAAACGCATTAGCTTGCTTAAGGGTTCTAATTTTGCTCAAGGCCTCATCCAACGGCTCTGTACGAATCGCCTCTTCCAGAGACTCAAACCAGAATGCCGCTGCAGCCATGACAGGCGCAATGCATGCAAGAGGCTGCAATATAAAACCCTGTTGAACAAACATTTTCTTAAGATAACCCTCTAAATTTTTATCCATTGGATCTGAGAAAGCACAGCTATCCTCCACCGGGATAGTGGTACGCTTGGCTAACGTAGAAACTGCTCCCTCCACCTTAGGGACCGTCTGCCATAAGTCTCGTGTGGTGGCGTCTATAGGGAACATTTTTCTAAATATCGGGGGAGGGGAAAAAGGCACACCGGGTCTATCCCACTCCTTACTTATAATTTCTGTAAGTCTTTTCGGTATAGGAAAAACGTCAGTACACACCGGTACCGCATAGTATCTATCCAACCTACACAATTTCTCTGGAATTGCCACCGTGTCGCAATCATTCAGAGCCGCTAATACCTCCCCTAGTAACACACGGAGGTTCTCAAGCTTAAATTTAAAATTTGAAATTTCTGAATCCGGTCTCCCCGGATCAGAACCGTCACCGACAGAATAAAGCTCACCGTCCTCATGTTCTGCAAATTGTGACGCAGTATCAGACATGGCTCTCGTGTCATCAGCGCGCTCTGTCCTTAACCCAGAGCTATCGCGCTTGCCCCTTAATTCGGGCATATTATATAATACTTCTTTCATAACATTAGCCATATCATGTAAAGTGATTTGTAAGGGCCTAGATGTACTTGGCGTCTCAATCCTACGCATCTCCCGAGCGGGAGACGCAGGTACAGACACGTGAGGAGAGTTAGGCGGCATAACTTCCCCCTCGTTGTCTGGTGATAGCTTCTCTATCGGTACAGATTGACTTTTATTCAAAGCAATATCAATACAATTGGTACACATCGTTCTATTGGGCTCCACATTGGCTTTTGAATATGATGAACAAACAGTTTCCTCTGAATCAGACATGTTTAAAACAGACTTAGCAATGAAAACTAACAAGCTTGGAAATCACTTTCAATAAGTTTTACAAGCAATATAAAAAACGCTGCAGCGCTTCAAAAATACAGATATAATTAAACAATTCTTAACAAGAAGTGTATTAGCAGAGGATTGCACCCATTAGCAAAAGGATGATTAACCCCTCAATACCCAAAATGGAGAAAACAGATATCAATTAAGATTTAACGCTTTTAATCACAGTCAGCACACTGTCACAGATCTGCTGTGACTGATTACCTCCCTCACAAATGAAATTTGCAGACCCCTGAGCCCTCTAGAGACGTCCTGGATCAAGGAGGAAGAAGCAGAAAGACTGTGCAATAATTTTAACTGCGCAACAAGGCGCTAAAACAAGGGTCCTCCCACTCCAATCACAACAGTGGGAGCCCTGATATAACGGTTTCCATGCAGAAAAACAGAATTTATGTTTACCTGATAAATTTCTTTCTCCAACGGTGTGTCCGGTCCACGGCGTCATCCTTACTTGTGGGATATTCTCTTCCCCAACAGGAAATGGCAAAGAGCCCAGCAAAGCTGGTCACATGATCCCTCCTAGGCTCCGCCTACCCCAGTCATTCGACCGACGTTAAGGAGGAATATTTGCATAGGAGAAACCATATGGTACCGTGGTGACTGTAGTTAAAGAAAATAAAATATCAGACCTGATTAAAAAAACCAGGGCGGGCCGTGGACCGGACACACCGTTGGAGAAAGAAATTTATCAGGTAAACATAAATTCTGTTTTCTCCAACATAGGTGTGTCCGGTCCACGGCGTCATCCTTACTTGTGGGAACCAATACCAAAGCTTTAGGACACGGATGAAGGGAGGGAGCAAATCAGGTCACCTAAATGGAAGGCACCACGGCTTGCAAAACCTTTCTCCCAAAAATAGCCTCAGAAGAAGCAAAAGTATCAAACTTGTAAAATTTGGTAAAAGTGTGCAGTGAAGACCAAGTCGCTGCCCTACATATCTGATCAACAGAAGCCTCGTTCTTGAAGGCCCATGTGGAAGCCACAGCCCTAGTGGAATGAGCTGTGATTCTTTCGGGAGGCTGCCGTCCGGCAGTCTCGTAAGCCAATCTGATGATGCTTTTAATCCAAAAAGAGAGAGAGGTAGAAGTTGCTTTTTGACCTCTCCTTTTACCTGAATAAACAACAAACAAGGAAGATGTTTGTCTAAAATCCTTTGTAGCATCTAAATAGAATTTTAGAGCGCGAACAACATCCAAATTGTGCAACAAACGTTCCTTCTTTGAAACTGGTTTTGGACACAGAGAAGGTACGATAATCTCCTGGTTAATGTTTTTGTTAGAAACAACTTTTGGAAGAAAACCAGGTTTAGTACGTAAAACCACCTTATCTGCATGGAACACCAGATAAGGAGGAGAACACTGCAGAGCAGATAATTCTGAGACTCTTCTAGCAGAAGAAATCGCAACTAAAAACAAAACTTTCCAAGATAATAACTTAATATCAACGGAATGTAAGGGTTCAAACGGAACCCCCTGAAGAACTGAAAGAACTAAATTGAGACTCCAAGGAGGAGTCAAAGGTTTGTAAACAGGCTTGATTCTAACCAGAGCCTGAACAAAGGCTTGAACATCTGGCACAGCTGCCAGCTTTTTGTGAAGTAATACCGACAAGGCAGAAATCTGTCCCTTCAGGGAACTTGCAGATAATCCTTTTTCCAATCCTTCTTGAAGGAAGGATAGAATCCTAGGAATCTTAACCTTGTCCCAAGGGAATCCTTTAGATTCACACCAACAGATATATTTTTTCCAAATTTTGTGGTAAATCTTTCTAGTCACAGGCTTTCTGGCCTGAACAAGAGTATCGATCACAGAATCTGAGAATCCTCGCTTCGATAAAATCAAGCGTTCAATCTCCAAGCAGTCAGCTGGAGTGAAACCAGATTCGGATGTTCGAACGGACCCTGAACAAGAAGGTCTCGTCTCAAAGGTAGCTTCCAAGGTGGAGCCGATGACATATTCACCAGATCTGCATACCAAGTCCTGCGTGGCCACGCAGGAGCTATCAAGATCACCGACGCCCTCTCCTGCTTGATCCTGGCTATCAGCCTGGGGATGAGAGGAAATGGCGGGAACACATAAGCTAGTTTGAAGGTCCAAGGTGCTACTAGTGCATCCACTAGAGCCGCCTTGGGATCCCTGGATCTGGCCCCGTAGCAAGGAACTTTGAAGTTCTGACGAGAGGCCATCAGATCCATGTCTGGAATGCCCCACAGGTGAGTGACTTGGGCAAAGATTTCCGGATGGAGTTCCCACTCCCCCGGATGCAATGTCTGACGACTCAGAAAATCCGCTTCCCAATTTTCCACTCCTGGGATGTGGATAGCAGACAGGTGGCAGGAGTGAGACTCCGCCCAAAGCATAATTTTGGTTACTTCTTCCATCGCTAGGGAACTCCTTGTTCCCCCCTGATGGTTGATGTACGCAACAGTCGTCATGTTGTCTGATTGAAACCGTATGAACCTGGTCCTCGCAAGCTGGGGCCAGGCCTGGAGCGCATTGAATATCGCTCTCCGTTCCAGAATATTTATCGGTAGAAGAGATTCTTCCCGAGACCAAAGACCCTGAGCTTTCAGGGATCCCCAGACCGCGCCCCAGCCTATCAGACTGGCGTCGGTCGTGACAATGACCCACTCTGGTCTGTGGAACATCATCCCTTGAGACAGATTGTCCAGGGACAGCCACCAACGGAGTGAGTCTCTGGTCCTCTGATTTACTTGTATCTTCGGAGACAAGTCTGTATAGTCCCCATTCCACTGACTGAGCATGCACAGTTGTAATGGTCTTAGATGAATGCGCGCAAAAGGAACTATGTCCATCGCCGCCACCATCAACCCGATCACTTCCATGCACTGAGCTATGGAAGGAAGAGGAACGGAATGAAGTATCCGACAAGAGTCCAGAAGCTTTGTTTTTCTGGCCTCTGTTAGAAAGATCCTCATTTCTAAGGAGTCTATAATTGTTCCCAAGAAGGGAACCCTTGTTGACGGGGATAGAGAACTCTTTTCCACGTTCACTTTCCAGCCGTGAGATCTGAGAAAGGCCAGGACAATGTCCGTGTGAGCCTTTGCTTGAGGAAGGGACGACGCTTGAATCAGAATGTCGTCCAGGTAAGGTACTACTGCAATGCCCCTTGGTCTTAGCACCGCTAGAAGGGACCCTAGTACCTTTGTGAAAATCCTTGGAGCAGTGGCTAATCCGAAAGGAAGCGCCACGAACTGGTAATGTTTGTCCAGGAATGCAAACCTTAGGAACCGATGATGTTCCTTGTGGATAGGAATATGTAGATACGCATCCTTTAAATCCACCGTGGTCATAAATTGACCTTCCTGGATGGAAGGAAGGATAGTTCGAATGGTTTCCATCTTGAGCGATGGAACCTTGAGAAATTTGTTTAAGATCTTGAGATCTAGGATTGGTCTGAACGTTCCCTCTTTTTTGGGAACTATGAACAGATTGGAGTAGAACCCCATCCCTTGTTCTCTTAATGGAACAGGATGAATCACTCCCATTTTTAACAGGTCTTCTACACAATGTAAGAACGCCTGTCTTTTTCTGTGGTCTGAAGACAACTGCGACTTGTGGAACCTCCCCCTTGGGGGAAGTCCCTTGAATTCCAGAAGATAACCCTGGGAGACTATTTCTAGCGCCCAAGGATCCAGAACATCTCTTGCCCAAGCCTGAGCGAAGAGAGAGAGTCTGCCCCCCACCAGATCCGGTCCCGGATCGGGGGCCAATATTTCATGCTGTCTTGGTAGCAGTGGCAGGTTTCTTGGCCTGCTTTCCCTTGTTCCAGCCTTGCATTGGTCTCCAAGCTGGCTTGGCCTGAGAAGTATTACCCTCTTGCTTAGAGGACGTAGCACCTTGGGCTGGTCCGTTTTTACGAAAGGGACAAAAATTAGGTCTATTTTTTGCCTTGAAGGGCCGATCCTGAGGAAGGGCGTGGCCCTTACCCCCAGTGATATCAGAGATAATCTCTTTCAAGTCAGGACCAAACAGCGTTTTCCCCTTGAAAGGAATGTTTAGTAGCTTGTTCTTGGAAGACGCATCAGCCGACCAAGATTTCAACCAAAGCGCTCTGCGCGCCACAATAGCAAACCCAGAGTTCTTAGCCGCTAACTTAGCCAATTGCAAAGAGGCGTCTAGAGTGAAAGAATTAGCCAATTTGAGAGCATTGATTCTGTCCATAATCTCCTCATAAGGAGGAGAGTCACTATCGAGCACCTTAAGCAGTTCATCAAACCAGAAATATGCGGCTGTAGTGACAGGGACAATGCATGAAATGGGTTGTAGAAGGTAACCCTGCTGAACAAACATCTTTTTAAGCAAACCTTCTAATTTTTTATCCATAGGATCTTTGAAAGTACAACTATCCTCTATGGGAATAGTGGTGCGTTTGTTTAAAGTAGAAACCGCTCCCTCGACCTTGGGGACTGACTGCCATAAGTCCTTTCTGGGGTCGACCATAGGAAACAATTTTTTAAATATGGGGGGAGGGACGAAAGGAATACCGGGCCTTTCCCATTCTTTATTAACAATGTCCGCCACCCGCTTGGGTATAGGAAAAGCTTCTGGGAGCCCCGGCACCTCTAGGAACTTGTCCATTTTACATAGTTTCTCTGGGATGACTAAATTTTCACAATCATCCAGAGTGGATAATACCTCCTTAAGCAAAATGCGGAGATGTTCCAATTTAAATTTAAATGTAATCACATCAGATTCAGCCTGCTGAGAAATGTTCCCTAAATCAGTAATTTCTCCCTCAGACAAAACCTCCCTGGCCCCCTCAGATTGGGTTAGGGGCCCTTCAGAGATATTAATATCAGCGTCGTCATGCTCTTCAGTAACTAAAACAGAGCAGCCACGCTTACGCTGACAAGGGTTCATTTTGGCTAAAATGTTTTTGACAGAATTATCCATTACAGCCGTTAATAGTTGCATAGTAAGGAGTATTGGCGCGCTAGATGTACTAGGGGCCTCCTGAGTGGGCAAGACTCGTGTAGACGAAGGAGGGAATGATGCAGTACCATGCTTACTCCCCTCACTTGAGGAATCATCTTGGGCATCATTGTCATTATCACATAAATCACATTTATTTAAATGAATAGGAATTCTGGCTTCCCCACATTCAGAACACAGTCTATCTGGTAGTTCAGACATGTTAAACAGGCATAAACTTGATCAGAAAGTACAAAAAACGTTTTAAAATAAAACCGTTACTGTCACTTTAAATTTTAAACTGAACACACTTTATTACTGCAATTGCGAAAAAACATGAAGGAATTGTTCAAAATTCACCAAATTTTCACCACAGCGTCTTAAAGCCTTGAAAATATTGCACACCAATTTTGGAAGCTTTAACCCTTAAAATAACGGAACCGGAGCCGTTTTAAGCTTTAACCCCTTTACAGTCCCTGGTATCTGCTTTGCTGAGACCCAACCAAACCCAAAGGGGAATACGATACCAAATGACGCCTTCAGAAGTCTTTTATAAGTATCAGAGCTCCTCTCACATGCGACTGCATGCCATGCCTCTCAAAAACAAGTGCGCACCACCGGCGCGAAAATGAGACTCTGCCTATGCTTTGGGAAAGCCCCTAAAGAATAAGGTGTCTAAAACAGTGCCTGCCGATATTATTAAATCAAAATACCCAGAATAAATGATTCCTCAAGGCTAAATAAGTGTTAATATCAATCGATTTAGCCCAAAAAAAGTCTACAGTTTAAATAAGCCCTTGTGAAGCCCTTATTTACAATCTTAATAAACATGGCTTACCGGATCCCATAGGGAAAATGACAGCTTCCAGCATTACATCGTCTTGTTAGAATGTGTCATACCTCAAGCAGCAAGAGACTGCAAACTGTTCCCCCAACTGAAGTTAATTGCTCTCAACAGTCCTGTGTGGAACAGCCATGGATTTTAGTTACGGTTGCTAAAATCATTTTCCTCATACAAACAGAATTCTTCATCTCTTTTCTGTTTCTGAGTAAATAGTACGTACCAGCACTATTTGAAAATAACAAACTCTTGATTGAATAATGAAAAACTACAGTTAAACACTAAAAAACTCTAAGCCATCTCCGTGGAGATGTTGCCTGTACAACGGCAAAGAGAATGACTGGGGTAGGCGGAGCCTAGGAGGGATCATGTGACCAGCTTTGCTGGGCTCTTTGCCATTTCCTGTTGGGGAAGAGAATATCCCACAAGTAAGGATGACGCCGTGGACCGGACACACCTATGT
The DNA here is from genome assembly GCF_027579735.1 of Bombina bombina. Lineage (NCBI taxonomy): Eukaryota > Metazoa > Chordata > Amphibia > Anura > Bombinatoridae > Bombina > Bombina bombina. The sequence continues at coordinate 550,248,308 of NC_069501.1, read as the reverse complement.
TGGAGAAAATATGTTAGCCATGTGGAAAAAATCATGCCCAAAGCGATTTATCACCAAAGTACCTCACAAAAACGAACAACATGCCAGTAAACGTTTTATTAAAAAAACATAATTTATGCTTACCTGATAAATTCCTTTCTTCTGTTGTGTGATCAGTCCACGGGTCATCATTACTTCTGGGATATAACTCCTCCCCAACAGGAAATGCAAGAGGATTCACCCAGCAGAGCTGCATATAGCTCCTCCCCTCTACGTCAGTCCCAGTCATTCGACCAAGAATCAACGAGAAAGGAGTAACCAAGGGTGAAGTGGTGACTGGAGTATAATTTAAAAGATATTTACCTGCCTTAAAACAGGGCGGGCCGTGGACTGATCACACAACAGAAGAAAGGAATTTATCAGGTAAGCATAAATTATGTTTTCTTCTGTTATGTGTGATCAGTCCACGGGTCATCATTACTTCTGGGATACCAATACCAAAGCAAAAGTACACGGATGACGGGAGGGATAGGCAGGCTCATTATACAGAAGGAACCACTGCCTGAAGAACCTTTCTCCCAAAAATAGCCTCCGAAGAAGCAAAAGTGTCAAATTTGTAAAATTTGGAAAAAGTATGAAGCGAAGACCAAGTTGCAGCCTTGCAAATCTGTTCAACAGAGGCCTCATTCTTAAAGGCCCAAGTGGAAGCCACAGCTCTAGTGGAGTGAGCTGTAATTCTTTCAGGAGGCTGCTGTCCAGCAGTCTCATAGGCTAAACGTATTATGCTACGAAGCCAAAAAGATAGAGAGGTAGCAGAAGCTTTTTGACCTCTCCTCTGTCCAGAGTAAACGACAAACAAGGAAGAAGTTTGGCGAAAATCTTTAGTTGCCTGCAAGTAGAACTTGAGGGCACGAACTACATCCAGATTGTGTAAAAGACGTTCCTTCTTTGAAGAAGGATTTGGACACAAGGATGGGACAACAATCTCTTGATTGATGTTCCTGTTAGTGACTACCTTAGGTAAGAACCCAGGTTTAGTACGCAGAACTACCTTGTCTGAGTGAAAAATCAGATAAGGGGAATCACAATGTAAGGCTGATAACTCAGAGACTCTTCGAGCCGAGGAAATAGCCATTAAAAACAGAACTTTCCAAGATAACATTTTTATATCAATGGAATGAAGGGGTTCAAACGGAACACCCTGTAAAACGTTAAGAACTAAGTTTAAACTCCATGGTGGAGCAACAGCTTTAAACACAGGCTTGATCCTAGCTAAAGCCTGACAAAAGGACTGGACGTCTGGATTTTCTGACAGACGTCTATGAAACAAGATGGACAGAGCTGAAATCTGTCCCTTTAATGAACTAGCTGATAAACCCTTTTCTAAACCTTCTTGTAGAAAAGACAATATCCTAGCGATCCTAACCTTACTCCAGGAGTAACCTTTGGATTCGCACCAGTATAGGTATTTCCGCCATATTTTATGGTAAATCCTTCTGGTAACAGGCTTCCTAGCCTGAATCAGGGTATCAATAACCGACTCAGAAAAACCACGTTTTGATAAAATCAAGCGTTCAATTTCCAAGCAGTCAGCTTCAGAGAAGTTAGATTTTGATGTTTGAATGGACCCTGTATCAGAAGGTCCTGTCTTAGAGGTAGAGACCAAGGCGGACAGAATGACATGTCCACTAGATCTGCATACCAAGTCCTGCGTGGCCAAGCAGGTGCTATTAGAATTACTGATGCTCTCTCCTGTTTGATTTTGGCAATCAATCGAGGAAGCAGCGGGAAGGGTGGAAACACATAAGCCATCCTGAAGTTCCAAGGTGCTGTCAAAGCATCTATCAGAACTGCTCCCGGATCCCTGGATCTGGACCCGTAGCGAGGAAGTTTGGCGTTCTGGCGAGACGCCATGAGATCTATCTCTGGTTTGCCCCAACGTCGAAGTATTTGGGCAAAGACCTCCGGATGAAGTTCCCACTCCCCCGGATGAAGAGTCTGGCGACTCAAGAAATCCGCCTCCCAGTTCTCCACTCCCGGGATGTGGATTGCTGACAGGTGGCAAGAGTGAGACTCTGCCCAGCGAATTATCTTTGATACTTCCATCATTGCTAGGGAGCTTCTTGTCCCTCCCTGATGGTTGATGTAAGCTACAGTCGTGATGTTGTCCGACTGAAACCTGATGAACCCCCGAGTTATTAACTGGGGCCAAGCCAGAAGGGCATTGAGAACTGCTCTCAATTCCAGAATGTTTATTGGAAGGAGACTCTCCTCCTGATTCCATAGTCCCTGAGCCTTCAGAGAATTCCAGACAGCGCCCCAACCTAGTAGGCTGGCGTCTGTTGTTACAATTGTCCAGTCTGGCCTGCTGAATGGCATCCCCCTGGACAGGTGTGGCCGATGAAGCCACCATAGAAGAGAATTTCTGGTCTCTTGATTCAGATTCAGAGTAGGGGACAAATCTGAGTAATCCCCATTCCACTGACTTAGCATGCATAATTGCAGCGGTCTGAGGTGTAGGCGTGCAAAAGGTACTATGTCCATTGCCGCTACCATTAAGCCGATCACCTCCATGCATTGAGCTACTGACGGGTGTTGAATGGAATGAAGGACGCGGCATGCATTTTGAAGTTTTGTTAACCTGTCTTCTGTCAGGTAAATCTTCATTTCTACAGAATCTATAAGAGTCCCCAAGAATGGAACTCTTGTGAGAGGAAAGAGAGAACTCTTCTTTTCGTTCACTTTCCATCCATGCGACCTTAGAAATGCCAGAACTAACTCTGTATGAGACTTGGCAGTTTGAAAGCTTGAAGCTTGTATTAGAATGTCGTCTAGGTACGGAGCTACCGAAATCCCTCGCGGTCTTAGTACCGCTAGAAGGGCACCCAGAACCTTTGTGAAGATTCTTGGAGCCGTAGCCAATCCGAATGGAAGAGCTACAAACTGGTAGTGCCTGTCTAAGAAGGCAAACCTTAGATACCGGTGATGATCTTTGTGGATCGGTATGTGAAGGTAAGCATCCTTTAAATCCACTGTGGTCATGTACTGACCCTCTTGGATCATGGGTAAGATTGTCCGAATAGTTTCCATTTTGAACGATGGAACTCTTAGGAATTTGTTTAGAGTCTTTAAATCTAAGATTGGCCTGAAAGTTCCCTCTTTTTTGGGAACCACAAACAGGTTTGAGTAGAACCCTTGTCCTTGTTCCGACCACGGAACCGGATGGATCACTCCCATTGTTAACAGATCTTGTACGCAGCGTAGAAACGCTTCTTTCTTTATCTGGTTTGTTGACAACCTTGACAGATGAAATCTCCCTCTTGGGGGAGATAATTTGAAGTCTAGAAGGTATCCCTGAGATATGATCTCTAGTGCCCAGGGATCCTGAACATCTCTTGCCCAGGCCTGGGCGAAAAGAGAGAGTCTGCCCCCTACTAGATCCGGTCCCGGATCGGGGGCTCTCGGTTCATGCTGTCTTTGGGGCAGCAGCAGGTTTCCTGGCCTGCCTGCTTTTGTTCCAGGACTGGTTAGGCTTCCAGCCTTGCCTGTAACGAGCAACAGCTCCTTCCTGTTTTGGTGCAGTGGAGGTTGATGCTGCTCCTGTTTTGAAATTCCGAAAGGGACGAAAATTAGACTGTCTAGCCTTAGCTTTGGCCTTGTCTTGAGGTAGGGCGTGGCCCTTACCTCCCGTAATGTCAGCGATAATTTCTTTCAAACCGGGCCCGAATAAGGACTGCCCCTTGAAAGGTATATTAAGTAATTTGGACTTAGAAGTAACATCAGCTGACCAGGATTTTAGCCACAGTGCTCTGCGTGCCTGTATGGCGAATCCTGAGTTCTTAGCCGTAAGTTTGGTTAAATGTACTACGGCCTCCGAAATGAAAGAATTAGCTAGTTTAAGGACTCTAAGCCTGTCCGTAATGTCGTCTAGCGTAGAGGAACTAAGGTTCTCTTCAAGCGACTCAATCCAAAATGCTGCCGCAGCCGTAATCGGCGCGATACATGCAAGGGGTTGTAATATAAAACCTTGTTGAACAAACATTTTCTTAAGGTAACCCTCTAATTTTTTATCCATTGGATCTGAGAAAGCACAGCTATCCTCCACCGGGATAGTGGTACGCTTAGCTAAAGTAGAAACTGCTCCCTCCACCTTGGGGACCGTTTGCCATAAGTCCCGAGTGGTGGCGTCTATTGGAAACATCTTTCTAAATATTGGAGGGGGTGAGAACGGCACACCGGGTCTATCCCACTCCTTAGTAACAATTTCAGTTAGTCTCTTAGGTATAGGAAAAACGTCAGTACTCGCCGGTACCGCAAAGTATTTATCCAACCTACACAGTTTCTCTGGTATTGCAACGGTGTTACAATCGTTGAGAGCTGCTAAGACCTCCCCTAGTAATACGCGGAGGTTCTCCAATTTAAATTTAAAATTTGAAATATCTGAGTCCAATCTGTTTGGATCAGAACCGTCACCCACAGAATGAAGCTCTCCGTCCTCATGCTCTGCGAGCTGTGACGCAGTATCAGACATGGCCCTAGCATTGTCAGCGCACTCTGTTCTCACCCCAGAGTGATCACGCTTGCCTCTTAGTTCAGGTAATTTAGACAAAACTTCAGTCATAACAGTAGCCATATCTTGTAATGTTATCTGTAATGGCCGCCCAGATGTACTAGGCGCCAAAATATCACGCACCTCCCGGGCGGGAGATGCAGGTACTGTCGCGTGAGGCGAGTTAGTCGGCATAACTCTCCCCTCGCTGTTTGGTGAAATTTGTTCACATTGTACAGATTGACTTTTATTTAAAGTAGCATCAATACAGTTAGTACATAAATTTCTATTGGGCTCCACCTTGGCATTGGAACAAATGACACAGATATCTTCCTCTGAGTCAGACATGTTTAACACACTAGCAAAAAAACTTACAACTTGGTTATAATCTTTTTTAGCAAAAAAACGCACTGTGCCTCAAAGAGGTACTAACGATTAAATGACAGTTGAAATAATGAACTGAAAAACAGTTATTGCATCAAACTTTAAAACAACACAACTTTTAGCAAAGGTTTGTTCCCATTAGTAAAAAACAACACTAATTAAATTTGTACATAAGAAAACAAAACAACGTTTTTTATACACAGTCACTATAAGAATTCTCACAGCTCTGCTGAGAGAATTTACCTCCCTTCAAAGAAGTTTGAAGACCCCTGAGATCTGTCAGAGATGAACCGGATCATGCAGGAAATATAAAAGTAGCTGACTGGAATTTTTTGATGCGTAGCAAAGAGCGCCAAAAACGGCCCCTCCCTCTCCCACACAGCAGTGAAGAGAAACGAAACTGTCACAATTAAAGCAAAAAAACTGCCAAGTGGAAAATAATGCCCAAATATTTATTCACACAGTACCTCAGCAATGTAAACGATTCTACATTCCAGCAAAAACGTTTAACATGAGAATAGTTATTAAAAGGATTAGTGACCTTTAACACAGTAGTTCCGGTGAAATACCATCCCCAGAATACTGAAGTGTATACATACATGTCATTTTAACGGTATGGCAGGCTTTTCTCATCAATTCCATTCAGAAAATAAAAACTGCCACATACCTCAATGCAGATTCATCTGCCCGCTGTCCCCTGATCTGAAGCCTTTACCTCCCTCAGATGGTCGAGAACAGCAATATGATCTTAACGACTCCGGTTAAAATCATAGTAAAAAATCTCTGTCAGATTCTTCCTCAAACTCTGCCAGAGAAGTAATAACACGCTCCGGTGCTATTTTAAAATAACAAACTTTTGATTGAAGTCATAAAAACTAAGTATAATCACCATAGTCCTCTCACACATCCTATCTAGTCGTTGGGTGCAAGAGAATGACTGGGACTGACGTAGAGGGGAGGAGCTATATGCAGCTCTGCTGGGTGAATCCTCTTGCATTTCCTGTTGGGGAGGAGTTATATCCCAGAAGTAATGATGACCCGTGGACTGATCACACATAACAGAAGAAACAACATTTTTCAATGTCATGCAAAGCTATCACTAAGCCTGCTACCAGTCGCTACCACTGCAGAGAAGGCTTAAGTATTATTTCAGTGTTAACAGTATTTTCTCAGTCAAATTCTAGTCCCTAGAATATAACTCGACTGTGCATACATTTATCAGCCTGATACCAGTTGCTACTACTGCATTTAAGGCTGTACTTACATCATACGGTAACAGCAGTATTTTCTTAGTCAATTCCATTCCCAGAAAATAAAGTACTGCACATACCTCATTTGCAGAGGACCCCGCATGCTATTCCCAGTTTCTGAAGTTACCCCACTCCTCAGAATGTCGAGAACAGCCAGTGGATCTTAGTTACGCCTGCTAAGATCATAGATAAAAAACGCAGGCAGTTTCTTCTTCCAAATACTGCCTGAGATAGAAAAACAGCACACTCCTGTGCCATTTAAAATAACAAACTTTTGATTGAAGAATAGTTAAGTAAAAACTCCAGCTCCTCTCGCGACCTCCTTTGTTGAGGGCTGCAAGAGAATGACTGGATATGACATGTGAGGGGAGGAGCTATATAGCAGCTCTGCTTGGGTGATCCTCTTGCAACTTCCTGTTGGGAAGGAGAATATATCCCATAAGTAATGGATGACCCGTGGACTGAACACACTTAAGAGAAAAGTGTGTTGTATTAATTGTGGGTGCTCATGACACTCTAAATGCTCATGTTCCACCCCAAGCATGAGCCTCTGCCTTCATCCAAGTCCCTACTGAGTTAGATGTCATGTATCACCAGAATCTAGCAATGCAAATGCTGCTGTTCCTTGAGAGCAAGAGGTTTCTAACGGTAGAACGTAAACATTTCATATTGTAAAGAGCCAAAAATAAAAAACACACACCCATGTAAGAGAAGTCAAAGCTTTATTGACACAGCAACACAACACTTTAAATAGCCGCCACAGGTCATAAATCCAAATTGCATCCATGTTTATTGTTCAAGGTAATTGAAGAAAAATGCTGTCGTCCTGCCATAATCACCTTTTTTCCTGTGTACACGGTGTGTATACGTTTAATTGTTCATCTTTGAAGAAACCGCTATGACAAAACCTGCAATAAATAAAAAAAATATAAAGTGAGCACATGGGACAAACATTCATGCCAAACAGAAGTTTCCATCCTATAATACAACCATCTGAGCAGAAACATAGCTAAAAGGCCATTATCTAAAAATGATATGTTCTAATTTGAAAGGGACAGTCAAGTCCAAAAATAAACAAACATTCCTGATGCAGATAGAGCATGTAATTTTAAACAACTTTCCCTTTTACTTTTATCACCAATTTTGCTTTGTTCTCTTGGTATTATTAGTTAAAAGCTAAACCTAGGTAGGCTCATATGCTATTTTTTACAGGCCGCCTCTAATCTGAATGCATTGACAGTTTTTCACCACTTGAGGGCATTAGTTCATGTGTCATATAGATGACATTGAGCTCACACACGTGAAGTTACCTAGGAGTGAGCAATGATTGGCTAAAATGCAAGTCTGTCAAAAACTGAACTAAGGGGGCAGTCTGCAGAGGCTTCGAAACAAGGTAATCACAAAAAGGTAAAAATTGTATTTTATAACTTGGTTATGCAAAACTGGAGAATGGGTAATAAAAGGGATTATGTACCTTTATAAACAAAAATTCTGGTGTGACTGTCACTTTAAGACTAGCAACCGAGCACCTTAGGGGTTAAACTTAGTGAAATACCACTTGGGACTCTTAGAGCACTGCTGGTTCAGAATGAAAGCTGCTTCTGATCCTATCAGAAGCTCTCGTTACACAGCTGGGTCGGGCAACTAGCGCTCCTCTTCAGTACTTCTACAACATTTTTAACCCCTTTGGACTAATATTCGTTTTATTGAACATTTATTGGATAATTTATAATAAAATCAATTTATATTAAATTGTGCAATTTGTGCTTTGGCTAGCTCAAAAAGGGACACAAGTAAAAATTAAACCTTCATGATTCAGATCGAAAATGCAATTTTAAACAACTTTCCTATTTACTTCCATTAACAAGATGTGCACAGTCTATTTACACTTTTTGAGTCACGAGCTACTACTGAGCACATGCAAGAATTCCCAGAATACACGTGTATGCATTTGTGATTGGCTGATGGTTGTTACATGGTGCAGTGGGAGTGGAAATAGACATAACTTTGAAATTTGCCACAGCAAAATCTACTACTCATTTGAAGTTCAGACTAAGTGCTATTGCATTGTCTTGTTATTGTGCATTTGTTGATTATGCAAATCTGCTGTATTTACTGGTCCTTTACGTAACATTTCAAAACAGAAAATTTATCTAAATCTAGATTAAAATGTTCCTCCAAAATGGTGTGCCAGCAAATTTTGATAGTAAACAAATAAATGTTTGTCCAAATTACATTGCACTTTTGCTGAGTTATACAAATATATTTTTTATATAAAAACACGCACCAGCCTAATATTTATGTAACATTTATTTAGCTGCCAATGCAAAAATGAAAGCACCACCAGTGGCAATCAATAACAAGACAGCAAGTACCACAGGCTGTTTGGATTAAAGGGACACTCAAGCAAAATTAAACTTTCATTATTCAGATAGAGCATGCAATTTTAAACAACTTTCCAATTTACCTCCATTAACAAAATGTGCACAGTCTTTTTATATTTAAACTTTTTGAATCACCAGCTCCTACTGAGCATGTGCAAGAATAAGCGTGTATGCATTTGTGAATGGCTGATTGCTGTCACATGGTATGTGTATGCATCTGTGATTGGCTGATGGCTGTCACATGGCACAGTGGGAGTGGAAAAAGACATAACTTAAAGGGACAGTCAAGGCCAAAAAAAACTTATTTTTCAAATAGGGCATGTAATTTTAAACAACTTTCCAATTTACTTTTATCAACAATTTTGCTTTGTTCTCTTGGTATTCTAGTTGAGAGCAAACCTAGGAAGGCTCATATGATAATTTCTAAGCCCTTGAAGGCCGCCTCTAATCACATGCTTTTGTATTTGCTTTTCACAACAGGGGAGAGTAGTTCAGGTAAACCATATAGATAGCATTGTGATCACGCCCGTGGGTTGTGGCAGACACTGCACTAATTGGCTAAAATGCAAGTCAATAGATAATAACTAAAAGTCATGTGATTAGGGGCGGTCAGGAGATGCTTAGATACAAGAGAGTCACAGCAGTAAAAAGTGTATTAATATAACTGTGTTGGTTATGCAAAACTGGGGAATGGGTAATAAAGGGATTATCTATCTTTTTAAACAACAAAAATTCTGGTGTTGACTGTCCCTTTAAAATTGTCAGGAAAAAAAAAATCTACTACTCATTTAAAGTTCAGACTAAGTGCTATTGCATTGTCTTGTTATCTTGCATTTGTTGATTATGCAAATCTACTGTGTTGACTGGTCCTTTAACTTGATTGGGTATCAATGTAAGGCATCAGTCACATACGATTAATATAAATAGTGTATGTGGCGAGACACTATTAAAATGCATCCATAGTACTAAATAGACAAAAAAAATCCTCACGAAAATGTATTACTTGTCAAATAGTCAAAACCATTGTTCTAGACAACTAAACTTTATAGGTGCTATAAGTGATTATAAAAACAGGAATGTATATTTTTTTTAATGAACTTAGAAAAAAGCGTTTAATTTTATTAGGACAACACATTTTATTTTCCCTTCTAAAACAGACAAAAATCTGCACGTCCAGTACTTAAACAATACGCCGAATAGTAAATAAGTCACTGCTGTGACCAGTCTGATTATTACAAAGCAAGTGAGCAAATATGCTATTAACCATTCATTAAATGTCAATACACTACCAAACGCAAACCAGTTCATTCTTACCTAGCATAATGTCACTGGGCTAAAGTCACAAGTTGTGTTCCAATTATTCAATAGTTGCATAAAGGCGTTAGATCAAGGTCTCTAATCTGTGGAGCAAAAAAAAAAAACGCTTAAGAAACTAGACAACTTGATTCTTTAGGTGTAGCAAGTATACAATGTACAGAGTGGTCGTCTTTCCCAGATTAGCATAAAAAAACAAAATTTCAACAATTTGATTTTACGCTTGATACGAAAGGTCTTCCGTCTATTTTGCATGAAGATCCAAACGGTGAAGAATTCTCTTTGAAGAAGTGAAAAACAAGAATGAAGTGAAAAGTGATGGCATGGAGACCATTTATCTTTTGGGGACTACATACCCAAATTGCTAAGAATTCACAGCACATGCTATCAGCTCATCACATAAGGGAAAATTGTGCCAAAGGCAACTATCCTAACCATGTATGGCAAAAAGAACCGATTGCACTCTGCTTCCACTTCCCATGACCACAGAATGTGGGAACAGCTGCAGTCTGCTCCCACAGCCAGTAAACACAGTTGGCAGTCACAGAATGAAATGTTTACCTTCTGACCATGTTGAAAAGACATTTCCCTAACTATTTCCCTTAGGCTCAGAGAGATAGCACATGAAGTAAACATTAACAACTGGGTCAGCGCTCAAGCCACAAAAAACAATATAGTACAAAATATTGTATCAGAGGTGTGCACACACACACATAAAATATATGAAACGTAAGACTATTATATATGATAGAACACTCAAAAAGGCAATAAAAAAATAAGGCAAAAAATTCACACAATTTGGGTAAATGATTAAAAAGTCAGTTGGGAAATATCTGACCACTCGGCTGACTCACTCTCTCCGCCAAGGAGCAGGAACACTTGTTGATTCCTCAGTCAAAAGCATGAGCACCGGGCAAAGAAAATGCCCGATTGCTGTAATTGAAAGTATGTTTGCCACATCCTGAAGATCCCACTGGTAAAGAAATCTCTTTAAACCACTGAAGGTGCGCTCACAAATAAAATATATGAAACATAAGACTAATATATGATCGTACAATCAAAAGAGACAAAAAAAAAAAAAAAAGGATCACCCAAATGGGGTAAATAATTGATTAAAAAGTCAGTTGAGACATATCTGTGACCAGATAATCCCAATCCAATATTATCAGCATTCAGCTCTTTGAATAGTGAAAAATACAAACAATGTCCTAAAAGACAATAGGAGAAAAGATACCTTATTATGCAGTCTCTCTCATACTTAGAGATTAACATGTATTCAATATACAAGGTACTCACAAAGAGGATAAACACAGTGCAATTCAGACAAGCCAATGCTTCTGAGCCACTAGGCTGACTCACTCTCTCCGCCAAAGGAGCAGAAACGCTGTTGATTCCTCAGTCAAAAGCATGAGCACCGGGCAAAGAAAATGCCCGATTGCTGTAATTGAAAGTATGTTTGCCACATCCTGAAGATCCCAATGGTAAAGAAATCTCTTTAAACCACTGAAGGTATGGAGAGACAAATGGGAGGGACCATTTATCTTTTGGGGACTCCCTACCCAAATTGCTAAGAATTCACAGCACATGCTATCAGCTCATCACATAAGGGAAAAGTGTGCCAAAGGCAACTTCCCTAACTATGCATGGCCAAAAGAACCGATTGCACTCTGCTTCCACTTCCCATGACCACAGAATGTGGGAACAGCTGCAGTCTGCTCCCACAGCCAGTAAACACAGTTGGCAGTCACAGAATGAAATGTTTACCTTCTGACCATGTTGAAAAGACATTTCCCTAACTATTTCCCTTAGGCTCAGAGAGATAGCACATGAAGTAAACATTAACAACTGGATCAGCGCTCAAGCCACAAAAAAAACCAAATTAACAATATTGTACACAATATTGTATCAGAGGTGCGCACACAAATATATGAAACAGACTAATATGATAATACAATCAAAAAAGGCAAAAAAAAACAGAATTTATGTTTACCTGATAAATTACTTTCTCCAACGGTGTGTCCGGTCCACGGCGTCATCCTTACTTGTGGGGATATTCTCTTCCCCAACAGGAAATGGCAAAGAGCCCAGCAAAGCTGGTCACATGATCCCTCCTAGGCTCCGCCTTCCCCAGTCATTCGACCGACGTAAAGGAGGAATATTTGCATAGGAGAAACCATATGATACCGTGGTGACTGTAGTTAAAGAAAATAAATTATCAGACCTGATTAAAAAACCAGGGCGGGCCGTGGACCGGACACACCGTTGGAGAAAGTAATTTATCAGGTAAACATAAATTCTGTTTTCTCCAACATAGGTGTGTCCGGTCCACGGCGTCATCCTTACTTGTGGGAACCAATACCAAAGCTTTAGGACACGGATGAAGGGAGGGAGCAAATCAGGTCACCTAGATGGAAGGCACCACGGCTTGCAAAACCTTTCTCCCAAAAATAGCCTCAGAAGAAGCAAAAGTATCAAACTTGTAAAATTTAGTAAAAGTGTGCAGTGAAGACCAAGTCGCTGCCTTACATATCTGATCAACAGAAGCCTCGTTCTTGAAGGCCCATGTGGAAGCCACAGCCCTAGTGGAATGAGCTGTGATTCTGTCAGGAGGCTGCCGTCCAGCAGTCTCGTAAGCCAATCTGATGATGCTTTTAATCCAAAAAGAGAGAGAGGTAGAAGTTGCTTTTTGACCTCTCCTTTTACCAGAATAAACAACAAACAAGGAAGATGTTTGTCTAAAATCCTTTGTAGCATCTAAATAGAATTTTAGAGCACGAACAACATCCAAATTGTGCAACAAACGTTCCTTCTTTGAAAGCGGATTCGGACACAAAGAAGGCACGACTATCTCCTGGTTAATGTTTTTGTTAGAAACAACTTTCGGAAGAAAACCAGGTTTAGTACGTAAAACCACCTTATCTGCATGGAACACCAGATAAGGAGGAGAACACTGCAGAGCAGATAATTCTGAAACTCTTCTAGCAGAAGAAATTGCAACCAAAAACAAAACTTTCCAAGATAATAACTTAATATAAACGGAATGTAAGGGTTCAAACGGAACCCCCTGAAGAACTGAAAGAACTAAATTGAGACTCCAAGGAGGAGTCAAAGGTTTGTAAACAGGCTTGATTCTAACCAGAGCCTGAACAAAGGCTTGAACATCTGGCACAGCTGCCAGCTTTTTGTGAAGTAACACAGACAAGGCAGAAATCTGTCCCTTCAAGGAACTTGCAGATAATCCTTTCTCCAAACCTTCTTGAAGAAAGGATAGAATCTTAGGAATTTTTACCTTGTCCCAAGGGAATCCTTTAGATTCACACCAACAGATATATTTTTTCCATATTTTGTGGTAAATTTTTCTAGTTACAGGCTTTCTGGCCTGAACAAGAGTATCAATGACAGAATCTGAGAATCCTCGCTTTGATAAGATCAAGCGTTCAATCTCCAAGCAGTCAGTTGGAGTGAGACCAGATTCGGATGTTCGAACTGACCTTGAACAAGAAGGTCTCGTCTCAAAGGTAGCTTCCATGGTGGAGCCGATGACATATTCACCAGGTCTGCATACCAAGTCCTGCGTGGCCACGCAGGAGCTATCAAGATCACCGATGCCCTCTCCTGATTGATCCTGGCTACCAGCCTGGGGATGAGAGGAAACGGCGGGAATACATAAGCTAGTTTGAAGGTCCAAGGTGCTACTAGTGCATCTACTAGAGTCGCCTTGGGATCCCTGGATCTGGACCCGTAGCAAGGAACCTTGAAGTTCTGACGAGAGGCCATCAGATCCATGTCTGGAATGCCCCACAGTTGAGTAATTTGGGCAAAGATTTCCGGATGGAGTTCCCACTCCCCCGGATGAAATGTCTGACGACTCAGAAAATCCGCTTCCCAATTTTCCACTCCTGGGATGTGGATTGCAGACAAGTGGCAGGAGTGAGTCTCCGCCCATTGAATGATTTTGGTCACTTCTTCCATCGCCAGGGAACTCCTTGTTTCCCCCCTGATGGTTGATGTACGCAACAGTTGTCATGTTGTCTGATTGAAACCGTATGAACTTGGCCTTTGCTAGCTGAGGCCAAGCCTTGAGAGCATTGAATATCGCTCTCAGTTCCAGAATATTTATCGGTAGAAGAGATTCTTCCCGAGACCAAAGACCCTGAGCTTTCAGGGGTCCCCAGACCGCGCCCCAGCCCACCAGACTGGCGTCGGTCGTGACGATGACCCACTCTGGTCTGCGGAAGCTCATCCCCTGTGACAGGTTGTCCAGGGACAGCCACCAACGGAGTGAATCTCTGGTCCTCTGATTTACTTGTATCGTCGGAGACAAGTCTGTATAGTCCCCATTCCACTGACTGAGCATGCACAGTTGTAATGGTCTTAGATGAATGCGCGCAAAAGGAACTATGTCCATTGCCGCTACCATCAAACCTATTACTTCCATGCACTGCGCTATGGAAGGAAGAGGAACAGAATGAAGTATTTGACAAGAGTTCAGAAGTTTTGTTTTTCTGGCCTCTGTCAGAAAAATCCTCATTTCTAAGGAGTCTATTATTGTTCCCAAGAAGGGAACCCTTGTTGACGGAGATAGAGAACTCTTTTCTACGTTCACTTTCCATCCGTGAGATCTGAGAAAGGCCAGGACAATGTCCGTGTGAGCCTTTGCTTGAGGAAGGGACGACGCTTGAATCAGAATGTCGTCCAAGTAAGGTACTACTGCAATGCCCCTTGGTCTTAGCACCGCTAGAAGGGACCCTAGTACCTTTGTGAAAATCCTTGGAGCAGTGGCTAATCCGAACGGAAGTGCCACAAACTGGTAATGCTTGTCCAGGAATGCGAACCTTAGGAACCGATGATGTTCCTTGTGGATAGGAATATGTAGATACGCATCCTTTAAATCCACCGTGGTCATGAATTGACCTTCCTGGATGGAAGGAAGAATTGTTCGAATGGTTTCCATTTTGAACGATGGAACCTTGAGAAACTTGTTTAGGATCTTGAGATCTAAGATTGGTCTGAACGTTCCCTCTTTTTTGGGAACTACGAACAGATTGGAGTAGAACCCCATCCCTTGTTCTCCTAATGGAACAGGATGAATCACTCCCATTTTTAACAGGTCTTCTACACAATGCAAGAATGCCTGTTTTTTTATGTGGTCTGAAGACAATTGAGACCTGTGGAACCTCCCCCTTGGGGGAAGCCCCTTGAATTCCAGAAGATAACCTTGGGAGACTATTTCTAGCGCCCAAGGATCCAGAACATCTCTTGCCCAAGCCTGAGCGAAGAGAGAGAGTCTGCCCCCCACCAGATCCGGTCCCGGATCGGGGGCCAACATCTCATGCTGTCTTGGTAGCAGTGGCAGGTTTCTTGGCCTGCTTTCCTTTGTTCCAGCCTTGCATTGGTCTCCAGGCTGGTTTGGCTTGAGAAGTGTTACCCTCCTGCTTAGAGGACGTAGCACTTGGGGCTGGTCCGTTTCTGCGAAAGGGACGAAAATTAGGTTTATTTTTGGCCTTGAAAGACCTATCCTGAGGAAGGGCGTGGCCCTTGCCCCCAGTGATATCAGAGATAATCTCTTTCAAGTCAGGGCCAAACAGCGTTTTCCCCTTGAAAGGAATGTTAAGCAATTTGTTCTTGGAAGACGCATCCGCTGACCAAGATTTTAACCAAAGCGCTCTGCGCGCCACAATAGCAAACCCAGAATTTTTCGCCGCTAACCTAGCCAATTGCAAAGTGGCGTCTAGGGTGAAAGAATTAGCCAATTTGAGAGCACGAATTCTGTCCATAATCTCCTCATAAGAAGAAGAATTATTAATGATCGCCTTTTCTAGCTCATCGAACCAGAAACACGCGGCTGTAGTGACAGGGACAATGCATGAAATTGGTTGTAGAAGGTAACCTTGCTGAACAAACATCTTTTTAAGCAAACCTTCTAATTTTTTATCCATAGGATCTTTGAAAGCACAACTATCTTCTATGGGTATAGTGGTGCGTTTGTTTAGAGTAGAAACCGCCCCCTCGACCTTGGGGACTGTCTGCCATAAGTCCTTTCTGGGGTCGACCATAGGAAACAATTTTTTAAATATGGGGGGAGGGACGAAAGGTATACCGGGCCTTTCCCATTCTTTATTTACAATGTCCGCCACCCGCTTGGGTATAGGAAAAGCTTCGGGGGGCCCCGGGACCTCTAGGAACTTGTCCATTTTACATAGTTTCTCTGGAATGACCAAGTTCTCACAATCATCCAGAGTGGATAACACCTCCTTAAGCAGAGCGCGGAGATGTTCCAACTTAAATTTAAATGTAATCACATCAGGTTCAGCTTGTTGAGAAATTTTCCCTGAATCTGAAATTTCTCCCTCAGACAAAACCTCCCTGGTCCCCTCAGACTGGTGTAGGGGCACTTCAGAAACAATATCATCAGCGTCCTCATGCTCTTCAGTATTTTCTAAAACAGAGCAGTCGCGCTTTCGCTGATAAGTGGGCATTTTGGCTAAAATGTTTTTGATAGAATTATCCATTACAGCCGTTAATTGTTGCATAGTAAGGAGTATTGGCGCGCTAGATGTACTAGGGGCCTCCTGTGTGGGCAAGACTGGTGTAGACGAAGGAGGGGATGATGCAGTACCATGCTTACTCCCCTCACTTGAGGAATCATCTTGGGCATCATTTTCTCTAAATTTTGTGTCACATAAATCACATCTATTTAAATGAGAAGGAACCTTGGCTTCCCCACATTCAGAACACAGTCTATCTGGTAGTTCAGACATGTTAAACAGGCATAAACTTGATAACAAAGTACAAAAAACGTTTTAAAATAAAACCGTTACTGTCACTTTAAATTTTAAACTGAACACACTTTATTACTGCAATTGCGAAAAAGTATGAAGGAATTGTTCAAAATTCACCAAAATTTCACCACAGTGTCTTAAAGCCTTAAAAGTATTGCACACCAAATTTGGAAGCTTTAACCCTTAAAATAACGGAACCGGAGCCGTTTTTAACTTTAACCCCTTTACAGTCCCTGGTATCTGCTTTGCTGAGACCCAACCAAGCCCAAAGGGGAATACGATACCAAATGACGCCTTCAGAAAGTCTTTTCTATGTATCAGAGCTCCTCACACATGCATCTGCATGTCACGCTTCTCAAAAACAAGTGCGCAATACAGGCGCGAAAATGAGACTCTGCCTATGATTAGGGAAAGCCCCTAGAGAATAAGGTGTCCAATACAGTGCCTGCCGGTTATTTTACAAAATTCCCAAGATTAAAATAATTCCTCAAGGCTATGGAGTATAAAATATGTTTATATATAAATCGATTTAGCCCAGAAAATGTCTACAGTCTTAAAAAGCCCTTGTGAAGCCCTTTTTTTTCTGTCTGTAATAAAAATGGCTTACCGGATCCCATAGGGAAAATGACAGCTTCCAACATTACATCGTCTTGTTAGAATGTGTCATACCTCAAGCAGCAAAAGTCTGCTCACTGTTCCCCCAACTGAAGTTAATTCCTCTCAACAGTCCTGTGTGGAAACAGCCATCGATTTTAGTAACGGTTGCTAAAATCATTTTCCTCTTACAAACAGAAATCTTCATCTCTTTTCTGTTTCAGAGTAAATAGTACATACCAGCACTATTTTAAAATAACAAACTCTTGATTGAATAATAAAAAAACTACAGTTAAACACTAAAAAACTCTAAGCCATCTCCGTGGAGATGTTGCCTGTACAACGGCAAAGAGAATGACTGGGGAAGGCGGAGCCTAGGAGGGATCATGTGACCAGCTTTGCTGGGCTCTTTGCCATTTCCTGTTGGGGAAGAGAATATCCCCACAAGTAAGGATGACGCCGTGGACCGGACACACCTATGTTGGAGAAATAATGATCACCCAATTTGTGTAAATTGATTAAAAAGTCAGTTGAAAAATATCTGTGACCAGATGATCTCAATCCAATATTATCAGCAGTAAGCTCTCTTTGAATGGTGAAAAATACAAAACAATGTCCTAAAAGACAACAGGAGAAGAGGCTCTTATTATGCAGTCTCTCCTATACTTAGAGATTCACATGTATTCAATATACAAGGTACTCACAAGGAGGATGCACACAGTGTAATTCAGAGAAGCCGATGGCGGAGCCGCTCGGCTGACAAACTCTCTCTGCCAAGGCGAAGGAACGCTCGTCAATTCCTTACAGCCATAAAAAGCATGAGCACCGGGCAAAGAAAATGCCTGATAGCTGTAATTGAAAGTCTGTTCGCCGATACAAACACAAATTGAATTGTTTTTCAGAGGATTTCTTGTAGATGTTCCATCAAGGATGGTCTTCTGTCACATCCTGAAAGTCCAAACAGTGACAACATCTCTGAGCCACTGAAGGTATGGAGAAACCATTTATCTTTTGGTGACTCACTACCCAATTGCTAAGAATTCACAGCACATGCTATCAGCTCATCACATAAAGGAAAATTGTGCCAAAGGCAACTTCCCTAACTATGTATGGCCAAAAGAACCGATTGTACTCTGCTTCCACTTCCCATGACCACAGAATGTGGGAACAGCCGCACTCTGCTCCCACAGCCAGTAAACACAGTTGGCAGTCACAGAATGAAATGTTTACCTTCTGACCATGTTGAAAAGACATTTCCCTAACTATTTCCCTTAGGCTCAGAGAGATAGCACATGAAGTAAACATTAACAACTGGGTCAGCGCTCAAGCTATAAAAGCATGAGCACCGGGCAAAGAAAATGCCTGATAGCTGTAATCGAAAGTCTGTTTGCTGATGCAAACACAAATTTAAGTCTTTCCAGTTGTCTATTGACAACGAACAGGAGGTCACAACAAATAAAATCTAGCAGTCACTGCAAGTTGATAACAATGAAGCATATGACACATAGGAAAAAGCAACAGTAGCTCCAGTCTGCCCTTACCTGTAAAGTCATCATGGTGCCATTGTAATGAGTGAGAATCATCTAGTGACAGCGTGGATGAATTTCTTCTACGTAAACACGAGGTGAAGTGAGCATCTCTTCATAATATGGCATTTCTCCATACACGGTCACATATGCTGAGGAAGAAAAAAAGAAAAAGCTTTCATGCTCTTGTAAGTGCCATATATATTTTATTGCAATTAGAAAATCAAAACCCCCTTGGTCCCACTAGAACCGTTATATTTTTCACCACCTCTAATTTTATCTGCACAATAGCAAAATTAGCTTGCATTTTCTAAATATGCTTCCATAAGTTGTGTCACTTTAAAAGCTATTTTAAATTTTAGCAAAGGGTATTATACATTATTCTTTTTAGTGTTAAACAAAGTTCTAAATTATAAAATGGAGCGCAAAATGTAAAATTTGAATTAAAGAACCCTGAAAGAATTTTATGGCTAAAGTGAAAGTGTTCTCCCCAAGACCTTTTTGATTAGGGCACAAGCCGACTATTTTTACTGACCCCAGCTAAAATGTAAGCCAATATTAAAGTGAATGTACATTTTATTAGATTGCGTTATATATAATAGTAGCTAATAATACGCTAAAGAATACCGCCACAATTATTTTTAAAAAAAATGTATTATTGCGATGTTATTTTATCATATAATCATCGCTCATTCACTTACCCGCTCCTCCCACTCTCAGTTTCCTGATTCTCCCCCATCTAATGTAAACAGCGGCTCCACCCGCTGTTTACATATCGGCACTGCGCGCTCCCGTGAATTATTTCCAATGCGCATGCGTTACTCCTGTTTCCTGTTTACATCAACATAGTATTCATTGAATGAGTCTAACTCCATTCAATGAAAACTATTGTTGCGAGTGTTGAAGGACAGGAGCGAAGCCTATAATTTTATCCCTAATTATCAATCTACTATCGATTGTAAGTAAATGATTTAGGTTGAAAATATTTTAGTTTTAAAAAGGATTACAACATTTGTAATAATAAATCTCAAGCAATAATGTATTATATATAACTTGCTAAAAATAAATATTTCGAAGGATCAATGCAATATAGAAATCTTTTATTTAGTCTGCAAGGATGAATATCAAGACAGCTTTATTTTTGATGTAGAAAATAAATATTTTTATAAAATGAACATCTTTATTTTTCATTATCTTATTTCGTTTAGCCAACCATTGAATTATATATATATATATTGACCCTATATATCAAGTTATATATATATATTTTATATATACCAATAGATATAAATCAATATATATATTTATATATACATATATACAAATATATATATATATATATAAAAAGAAATATATATATCCATTTTAAAAAAAAAAATATATATATACACATAAATATATATATATTTATATATATAAATATATATTTATAGTTTTTTTTATATATATATATATATATATTTATATACATTTATAGATATATATATACATATATATAAGTATATATATATATATATATATATATATATATTTATACACATGTCTAAGTATATGTTTATCTCTCCTATCTATTTACATCTATTTATCGCTTTTTCTTTATGCACATATATATATATATATATATATATATATATATAATTTATAAATATGTGAATATATAAATAGATAGTTGATTTTTCTATATCTCTATCTCAGTGTCACTCTCTGTCTGTCTCTCTCTCTCTTTCTATCTCTCTCTATCTTTCTCTCTCTCTCTGTCTCTGTTTCTCTCTCTCTCTTTCTCTGTATTTCTCTCACACACTCTCTGTGTCTCTTTATATTTTTATTTCTCTCTCTCTATCGGTGTGTCTCTCTCTCTATATCTTTCTGTCTATCTCTTTCTTTCTCTTTGTGTGTGTTTCTCTCTCTCTGTGTCTCTCTCACACTCGCTCTGTGTCTCTCTCCTTCTATTTTTATTGTCTCTCTCTCTGTGTTTCTCTCTCTCTATATCTGTCTTTCTCTCTCTTTCACTTTTTTTGTGTCTTTCTCTCTCTGTCTCTCTCTCTCACACTATCTGTGTCTCTCTCTTTCTATTTTTATTACTCTCTCTATCTGTGTGTCTCTCTCTCTACATTTGTCTGTCTCTCTCTCTTTCTCTTTGTGCGTGTTTCTCTCTCTCTCTATCTCTCTCTCTGTGTGTCTCTCTCTCTCACACTATCTCTGTGTGTCTTTCTATTTTTATTTGTCTCTCTCTCTCTCTATATATATATCTTTCTGTCTCTCTCTTTCTCTTTGTGTGTGTTTATCTCTCTCTCTGTGTCTCTCTCTCACACTCGCTCTGTGTCTCTCTCCTATTTTTATTGTCTCTCTCTATCTGTGTTTCTCTCTCTCTATATCTGTCTTTCTCTCTCTCTTTTTTTTGTGTCTTTCTCTCTCTCTCTGTGTCTCTCTCTCTCACACTATCTCTGTGTGTCTCTCTTTCTATTTTTATTTCTCTCTATCTGTGTGTCTCTCTCTCTACATTTGTCTGTCTCTCTCTCTCTCTCTTTGTGCGTGTTTCTCTCTCTCTCTCTGTGTGTCTCTCTCACACTATCACTGTGTCTCTTTCTATTTTTATTTGTCTCTCTCTCTGTCTCTCTCTATATCTTTCTGTCTCTCTCTCTTTGTGTGTGTTTCTCTCTCTGTGTCTCTCTCTCTCACACTCGCTCTGTGTCTCTCTCCTATTTTTATTGTCTCTATCTGTGTGTCTCTCTCTCTCTATATCTGTCTTTCTCTCTCTCTTTCTATTTTTATTTCTCTCTCTCTCTCTGTGTCTCTCTCTCTCTCACACTCTCTCTGTGTCTCTTTCTATTTTTATTTGTCTCTCTCTATCTGTTTGTCTCTCTCTCTATATCTTTCTGTCTCTCTCTCTTTCTCTTTGTGTGTTTATCTCTCTCTCTGTGTCTCTCACACTCGCTCTGTGTCTCTCTCCTATT
Source organism: Bombina bombina (assembly GCF_027579735.1). Lineage (NCBI taxonomy): Eukaryota > Metazoa > Chordata > Amphibia > Anura > Bombinatoridae > Bombina > Bombina bombina. Next base: position 550,226,592 of record NC_069501.1, on the reverse strand, counting down.
TTTATTGTCTCTCTCTCTCTATCTGTGTTTCTCTCTCTCTATCTGTCTTTCTCTCTCTCTCTTTTTTTGTGTCTTTCTCTCTCTCTCTCTGTGTCTCTCTCTCACACTCTCTCTGTCTCTTTCTATTTTTATTTGTCTCTCTCTCTATCTGTTTGTCTCTCTCTCTATATCTTTCTGTCTCTCTCTCTCTCTGTTTCTCTCTCTCACACTTGCTCTGTGTCTCTCCTATTTTTATTGTCTCTCTCTCTCTCTCTCTGTGTCTCTCTCTATATCTGTCTCTCTCTCTCTTTTTTTGTGTCTTTCTCTCTCTCTCTGACACTATCTCTGTGTCTCTCTCTTTCTATTTTTATTTCTCTATCTGTGTGTCTCTCTCTCTCACACTCTCAATTTTTTTTTTTATTTGTCTCTCTCTCTGTGTGTCTCTCTCTCTATATCTGTCTGTCTCTCTCTTTTTTTGTGTTTTTCTCTCTCTGTGTCTTTCTCTATGTCTCTCTCACTCTGTTTATCTCTATCTCTCTCTCTTTCTATCTCTATCTATATTTCTATGTCTCATTTTAAAATTCTATATCTATCTCTCTTTCGCTCCAACTCTCTTTTTCTATCTCTATCTCTCTTTTTCTATCTATCATTCTCTATTTTTCTTTCTCTCTCTCTCTTTCTATCTCCCTTTCTCTCTCTCTCTCTATATATTTCTCTCTCTTTGTCTCTATATTTCTCTTGCTCTATTTCTCTCTCTCTTTCTCTCCCTTTTTTAAAAAAAATTTTTTTCTTTCTATCACTCTTTTTCTCTGTCTCTCATTTTGTCTATATTTCTCTCTCTCTCTCTCTCTATTTCTCTCGCTTGCATATCCTCTATTTCTATCTCTCTCTTTCTCGCTCTCCTTTTTCTCTCTCTCTCTCTATCTCTATATATATATTTATTTAAGTCTCTCTCTATCTCACTCTCTTTCTAATTTTATCTCTTTTTCTCTATTTCTATCTCTTTATCTCTGTGTCTCTCTCAATTTTTCTCAATTTCTTTCTCTATTTCTCTCTCTATTTCTCACTCTTTATCTGTCTCTTTCTCTCTCTTTATCTCTCTTTCTATTTCTCTCTATATTTTAATATTTCTCTATCTTTTTCTCTCTATCTCAATCTTTCTTTCAATATCACTGTTTATCGCTCTCTTTCACTCTCTCTATCCAATTTTTTATATATAATTCTATATCTCTCTCTATCTGTGTATCTCTGTCTCTTTCTTGATCTCTATATCTTTCTATAAATTTCTTTTTCTCTTTATCTCTCTTTCTCGCTCTCTTATTATTTCTCTCTTTCTCTCTCTTTATTTCTCTCTCTCGCTCTCTCTCTATTTCTCTCTCTCTCTATTTCTCTCTCTCTCTCTATTTCTCCATTTCTTTCTCTCTCTTTTTCTCACTCTCATTATTTAACGTTTTCTGTCTATCTCTTTATTTTTCAATATTTAAATCTCTATTTCTATCTCTCTGTCTCTTTCTATATATCATTGGTTCTCTATTTTTATTTTGTCGTCTTTCTATAAATCTCTTTATAACACTCGTTCTATCTTACTCCCACTTTTTCTCTCTGTATTACTTTCCTTCTCTTTTTTTTTTACAGTTTATATTTATCTCTCTATTTCTCTTTTTCACTCTCTATAGTTCTCTATCTTTTTCTCTCTATTTCTCTCTCTCTTTTTATCGTTCTCTCTCTATTTCTTTATCTCTCTATTTCTTTATCAATCCTGCTCTTTTGCTTTATCTCTCTCTTTCTTTTTTTCTCTCTTTATCTAAATGTCTAATTCTCTTTTTTTGTCTCTGTTTTTATATATCTCTCTCTCTTTCTCTCTATATAACTCGATCTCTCAGTCTACTTATCTATCTATCTATTTATCTATTTCTCTCTCTCTCTATCTTTCAATCCCTGTCTTTATATTTATATATCTTTTTTTTCACTTTTAATGTCTATATCTCTCTCTGATTCTCTATCTGTCTCTATCTATATTTTTATCTCTCTATCGTTTTTTTCGATCAATCTCTCTTTCTATGTCTCTCTATAGCTTTTTCTATTTTCTCTTTCTATATCTTTATTCATTTTTTATCTCTTTCTCTCTATCTCTTTCTCTTTATCTCTCTCTTTATCTTGCTCTTTCTATATCTCTCTTTTTATATCTCTCTATCTCGCTATATCACTCTCTTTATCTATCTCTCTTTTTCTATTTCTATATCTCTCTCTTTCTTTCTTTCTATCTATTTCGATCTTTCTCTCTATCTTCCAATATATCGCTCTCAATATTTCTAACATCCTCTATATTTTTTTTAATATATCTGTCAATCTATTTCTATTTCAATGTTTATCTCTCTGTTTAGCAATCTCTCTCAATTTTATCTCTTTATATCTTAATTTATTTCTATTGAAATCTCATTCTCTCTCTCTATCTTTCTCTCTTTCTATCTATCTATCTATCTATCTCTATTTCTCTTTATCTCTCTCTCTCGATCTCTCTCTCTCTTTATTTATCTCTTAATCTCTCTTTTTCTCTATTTCTCTTTTTATATTTATTTATCTTTCTCTCTCTCTCTCTATTCCTATATATATATTTATCTATATATATATATATATATATATATATATACACACATACATACATACATATATATAGATATATATATATATATATATAGATAAAATATAAACCAAAAAAACCATCTATATATTTTTTTTTTGTTTATTTTTTTTTCTCCACCTAATAAATTAAAATTTTGTTAACTATTTCATTAAAGAAAAAAAATCATGAGTTCAATTGATTTAAAATAAAAAAATAAAATATTGGTTTTTTTAATTTTTATAATCGTATTTGATTGTGCATTACAATATCATGTATTATACTGTTTACCGTTAGGGAGAGTCCAAAACAGATTTTTTTTTTAAAAAGCAAGATAATCCCTTTATTACATAATCCCCATTTTTTTTTATAACCAACACAGTTAAATCAATACACATTTTACAGCTGTGACTATCTTGTATATCAACATCTCCTAAACGTCCATAAACACCTTACTTTTTGATATTATCTATTGACTTGCATTTAATCCAATTAGTGCAGTAACTGTCACAATGCTATCTATAAGTATTACCTTAAATACTCTACCCTGTTGTGAAAACAAAATACTAAAAAATTTGATTAGAGGCAGGCATTCAAGGTCTTAGAAATTATCATATGATCCTTCATAGGTTTTATATCAACTAGAACAATAAGTTATTGAAGCTGATTTATTTATAAAATTAAATTGGAAACTTCTTTATAATTACATGTATGATGTCAAAGATATTATTTTTTATTCCTTTACTGTCCCTTTAACTCAAAACTAACCAGAATTTAGTTATACTATTATTGTTATGAATTTTAATTAAATATAGAGGAAAAATATATTCTCAAACTATATAAATATCTTATCTAATATCTATTTGTAATATTATACTTATATTCTATATTTGCATTATTATTTCAGAAATTTATACAATGCCAGACTGCATTGTAATCGGTTGCACCAGCGCAACAAGAAAAGGTCGACCTCAACCAAATGTTAGTTTCCATGTCTTCCCAAAGACACATGACAAAATAAGGATTTGGCTACAACAAACAAATCAATATACTCCGGAGCAATTAGAACCCATGGTTCAAAGAATTTTTGATACGAACAAAACAGTCAAATACCGTATGTGTTCAAGACATTTTCATCAGGACTGTTATTACTCTCATGGTGTCAACAAAAAACTAAAAGCAGATGCTGCTCCTACAATTTTTCCATCACGTATAACACATTCAGAAACAACGACTGATACTTCTCTAAATGATCCTAGAATATGTCCATTAACATTATCTGAAGCAATAGCATCAACATCTAGTGCATTTATTATTGAAAACCAACCCAGAATAAATGTATGTCATGCATGTGGTCACCGAACAAATGTAACTTTAGATGACGCTTCGACAAATACTGTAGAAATATAAAAAATTGATAACTCGACCTCTTTTGACCCATTTCTTGGAACACGAAGTTCGAGTGTGCAAACATTAAAAACAATCCGAAATCAATCCAAAGCTACTAGCACAAGAGATTACTTCAAAAAAAAGGACCAATATACGTGGACAATGGGAGACATGTCAGCAGATAACAGTCTTCAAGGGAGCATTGCATCTGTACAAGACCCATCATCCATTCCGGTTCCAGAAATCACAAACTGTGGATAACATTCAAATAATCCATCCATTTATTGATATTGATAATAGAGATAACATTAGTACCATATCAAATGTCGATCCTTTAATTGATAATTCTCTAATCGAACACAATATAGATAGTTTAGACATATCTAATGTTGAAGATATGGACGTCCAGTCTAAAGATCCGACTTACATTCCCGAAACAACGGAAGAAACACAAGAAGAATATTCAATTTTAGAAGAAGTAACTAAACATCTAGTCTATGAACCAAAATACATTGTATTTGAAAGATCCTTAGATGAGCTTATAAAACTCATACCTTGCAGATTTGAAAAACCTTGTTCCGCACCAATGATGTCTGTACATAAGAGTAATTGGGACTTTACTGATTGTTACTGGTGAGTGTGAGGCTGGACATAATTCGACATTATGGTGTAGTCAACCCACTATTGGCCAAAAACCCGTTGGAAATATTTTGGCTTGTTCATCTTTACTATTCACCGGTAATCAATTTGAAAAAATCAACGATTATTTCAAATATTTTGGAATTTGCTTTCTTTCAAGACAGACATTTTGTAACTATCAGAAAAACTTCCTTTTTCCGACAGTTGACACATTTTGGAAAAATGAATGTGCAAAAAATATTGATAATTTACAAGGTAGTACTTTGAGTGTCACAGGGGATGGGCAATGTGATAGCCCCGGATTCTCCGCAAAATATTGTATCTATACGATAATGGAGGACCGTTCCAAGAAAATTTTGGATATACAAATTGTTCAAGTATCAGAGGCATCCTCATCAGTAGCTATGGAGGCAAAGGGTTTCCGGCGTGCTATCAATAGCTTACTTTCCAAAGGATTATTAACAGTGGTAGTTGCAACTGACAGGCATGTCAGCATACGTAAAATCATCAGAGAGGACTATAAAAATATAAACCACCAATTTGACATCTGGCACTATACAAAGAGCCTTAAAAAAAAATACATAGTGTTGGAAAGAAAAAAAAATGTGCTGAACTAACAAAATGGGTACCATCTATAGCTAACCACTTATGGGCTTGCAGCGTGTCCTGTCAGGGTGATACAGATAGAATGGAGAAATTATGGAAGTCGTGCCTCTACCATGTTTTGAACATCCATTCATGGGAAGAAAATGGCATTGAATACAAATGTAACCACGGAGAATTGCAATTGGATAAAGATCAACCAAGAAAATGGCTAAGCAAACAATCTGAGTCATTCCATGAATTGGAGAAGATTGTTTGTGATGCACAAATGATAAAAGATTTAAAACATCTGAATCTTTTTTGTCACACAGGAAAGCTGGAAGTATTCCACAGCTTCGTCTTGAAATATCGTCCTAAAAGGATTCATTTCAAGATGGATGCTATGGAGGCTAGAACTAAACTTGCAGCGCTAGCAAACAACAGAAATTCCCATCGTGTACAAGCAAAGGTGATGCACCCAACTCCAAACAGTGCTAGTTATGGGGATTTAAAATATCTATCTTACTTCCCGAAGAGTAAAAAACAATGGATGGTTCGACCGGTGTATGAGGACATGGACTTGTCTTACATATTTGAAATGAATATTGAAGTGCTTGATTTAATTGAAGGAAAATCAACTCACTCCTGGGAATCTAGAAACGTGCAATTACCTCCGAACATTGCCTCTACTCCAAAA